>NW_004567110.1:34855899-34907142 GCF_000260355.1 Condylura cristata
AGGATTCACCAGAGACAGAGTGGGGAGCAGAACAGGCAGATCTACTGAAATGCAATGCTGAGGGGAGCAGCGAGCAGGTCAAGAGAGGTCTGCCGCACTATGGGGATCACCTCCTGAGGCAGGGATCAAACTCATGCTGAAGTGGCTGTGCTTTAACCCGCTGCACCACCAGGGAGGACCCTTTCCGTTAGATTTTTAAAAGTTTTCTTATGACCTCTATTTTCCCCCTACTTCTCATCATCTGGATTCTATGAACACATTAAAAAAAAAAAAAACAAAACTCATCTACAAAATTGAAAGTATTTAATGCAATTTTAACATCATAACTGTTATTAGCCAAGACTTAAGATCTATGACATGTAAGACAGCATGTTTAATGATCAACAAAATATATGCATGAGTCTCTATGTTTGATTATATATGAGAATAAAAATATAATTATGAACAATATTTATGTACATTTACTTGGGTATTTGCTGAATTAATCAGTTAGTCAGAAAACAACATTATAAATTGTAGTAGTAATGTTTCATTGTATCTATTGGAGGTCCTACCAAGCTATCGAAAGTGTCCTGGCTATACTATTTTAATGCTGTGTCTGCAGTTTTGTGTTTTTCTTTCTTCTTAAAATAGTTTGGAACATTTCTCTGCATTATGAAATGTCATCCAACACATCTACAAAGTGTGACAAACATCTGTGATTTCTAATGTCTTATATAAGTGCTAAGACTACATTTCCTACTTGGAGAAAGTAGTTCTTTCTGAAGCACTGGGATATTATAACATCACTGTTACATTATTTAAAATGGTTCATTACTCCTGCTTTGTTCACCAGGGAACTGGAAACTTCAGTAATTAGACAAATATACTACTGATATGTTATCCTAGACCTGCATGTAAATGGCACTCTGTTAATTTCACAAGGTGCTGAGGAGTATTCAGTTACAGGTTGCTCATAAAGACATTAAAGTTAGGTGAACTCAGATGCACATAATAGTTTCCCTATGGCCTCATTTGGTTCTGATGTGTTATAGTGAGATATATTCATCTAATTCCATTTCAAGAATGTTAGCTAAAGTGAAGGGAAAGTAAAGAAAATGGAATATATACTTTAAGTGCTCTACGCAGGAATTTAACATTCTTTCTCTGCTAGTTAAAAAAAATGGTGTTAAATGATAAGCAATTAGGACAAAAATTGATTCTTGGACTAAATATGAAAAAACTAAGTTATAAAACACCTCATTTTTACATCTCTTTTCTGGATTTCCTCCAAGAGACTGATAAATGGCTCACCTATTAATTTGTACAGATATATATTACTCTCAACTTGGCAAGACCAAAATGTAAAACAAAAATAGAGATAATACCTTATAATGTAAAATACTGAAAAGTTGAAATATTGTTATAGTATGTTTGTGAGAAATTAGTGTACCACACTAAAATAATAAACAGTTGTATTTTTGTAATTAAGAAATTTACCTAAGAATGTATTGACTAATTTTCAAAATTAGAATCGGCATGCCTCTACACAGAGTATTAAGGAGATCCCTAAATTATGCCAACCCTGGTTGCCAAGCCCAACAGTTACAATAAATTCTCTAATTTCAAGCCTGTCAAACCCATTAAATGACAGAATGGTTGAATATCTGCCCAATGATCACACCACTGTCTGTTTAAATTATGAGCTATGATTTTGGAAAAATTTAGAATTTGAACATTTAATATTGTTTACTTATAATAGACATAGTTTCTTTGTTAATCATTTTAAGAAAATTTCATAAATATTAGCCATGAGAAAATACTTTAACATTGACAGTAACAACATCCATTATATTAATTGTTGTAGATTTCAAGCAGTACACATACACTTAAATTATATAAAGCAAGTATGTTTTTCAAATACTCCATTATGTTATTTTTACTTAACTTTTTAAAGTATATTTATTTCCAGTTTCTCTCAGTGACATTTAATGTCAAATTGACTGGAAATTTTGAACAAAAAGCAACTCAACGTCTCTAGCAAAGATTACTGGCTTCATTAAATGGGCAGTTAGCTGTGTAAATTTAGATTTTGCAAATTTACTGCAGAATCTACAATAATATTTTTAATAGATGTTTAGACTTGACAAATGAAAATAACAGCCATATTACAGATGATTTTTACATGAGAATAATCATGGCTATGGTAAAAATACTTTGACAGGTATGAGATATTATAACAAATATAAGGTCTGATACAAAATTCTATTGTTGCTAAGATTTAAGTCAGGACTATACAAGTGTTAATAACACAGAATGTTTACTAGGTTCTAATTATTCATTTTTTTCCACATTTCATCATTTATGAAATCAAACTATCTTTCAATTGTAGGGTATTACTATTATATATAAACCAAGAATCTCTGAAGGCTGACAAAAATGAAAAGAAATAATTATTGCATAATATGAAAGCTCCTGAGTACACAGGCATAGCTTGTAAGGTACTAATTGAGCTCAGAAAGCAGTTACTCCATCTGCCTTTGGATTTCAGAGTGGAGGGTACAGAGTTGAGTTTGGAATGATTAATGTAAGTTTTCCAGATGTGCTTTTGTGAAGAGTGAGTTCTAGTCTTATAGATTTATTTTCAAAGCAGAGGTGTCCTTTGAATTTTCTGATGTCATTTTATATAAGTCCAGACATCAAAATTTACTCCCTGAGCAGAGAGTTTAAATAAACTCTCTTACAGAAAATGAAGAAGGGGTTATAGATACCCCCACTTAAACACATCCTTTTGATTCACTGATTCAAGTTTCAGGTTTTTCTATGCTAGAACACAGAGGATTTTCTCACTGTGTGAGCTGCACAGCTCCATTTGAAACACATAACCATGCACCAGTTAGTGATATTAGGTTGCATCTGCCTACACTTTCTCCGATTTCTATCTCCTATTTCTATTTAATAAATGTAAAAATAATTTATTGTAACTGAATCTTCGAGGGTCTTAAAAAATGATACTTACTGAGGAAGCAGTTCTGGGCTGTATAAATGCAATCCACACAGTATCAGACATCAAATATTTAAACAATTACTTGCTACACCTGTTATTAATTTGGTGGACAATATTGGTACATGATGGTAAGCGGTAAAATGTTAATGTTATCCTAAAAATAGGATATGTCAACACTGTCTGTGATAAGAGGAACTATTTCCACTTATGTTACAAATAAAACAGATTTCCTAATATTAGAAATACAAAATCTCCCTTTTCTGTTAATAAATCAGAGAAAATACTGATCTAGGAAAATTGGAATTCTCATAAAATGAAAACACAAAGATTGGATCAGAGAGACAGAGAGATATAATTTCAGTAGCCAGATGACCACTTTGGACTGCACAGAAAAGAAAAAAATAAGTTGACTTTGGGTATAAATTTTTAAAGTCATAGGATACATCTGAAGAATAATGATCCTATCCCTCTAAATAAAATACAGTATTGTAAACCAACATTACCTCAATTTAAAAAATAACTTATCATTGTAAATAAATTACAATGAACTAAGAATGTTAGGAGGAGGCCAGTAACCTATAATTAAAGACATTTCCTTTATCATATAAATTTCCTGAATTTGTATATTGGGAAGACTGTTGTATTCTAAAGTCTATATTTACTTCTTAAGTATATTTTATGTATCTTCCAATGATTAGCAAGATCATAAATGCATTTCTGTTATTTTCAAAGTTTTACTGAAAAGGTATTTAATGATATCATATAGGTGGTAAAAAAATATATACAAATGACTAGTGAAGAGTTCAATGAATGTTTACAAAATGAATATATTTCTGTAACTTGAATGCAGACCAAGAAACAGAAAGCCACTCTCATGTTCCTTCAAGTCACCACCTTCTTTCCCAAGGGGAAAGATAATAGTGATTGCTGATATCATAGATTAATATTGCATGTCTATGGACTTGAGTTAAGTGAAATCATACAATACATACATTTTGGAATTTGACTTATTTTGTTCAATGCTGTGTTTGAGATACATCCATGTTTCTTTATGCATGACTTCATATTGTTTTCTATACACCTTAAACTTCCCAGTAATTATGTTAACTGTATAGAATTTAATTTCAATATAAATAGGGGCCTCTCTTTCTATGTACTACAAAGTCATCAGCTTAAAAATAACAAGTCCTGGCCCTCCCTGATGGTGCAGCAGGTTAAAGCCTAGCACTAAGATGCTAAAGCCACTTCATCATGAGTTCCATCCCCAACCCCAGAGGGACCCACATGGAGAGGCAGACTGACTCGCCCACTGCTCCCCTCAGGAGTGCACTTTGTAGATCAGCCTGTTCTGCTCCCCACCCTGTCTCTGGTGAAGCCTCTCACTTGCCCCTGTACCTCTGCCTTGTACCCCAGTTCTGTATGCATAAATAAATAAAATCTTTACAAAAAAAATAGACTAACAAGACCTTTAGGTGTCTTGAATAAAAATTATACTACTAATAATAATTGTTAATATTTATTATGGACTGTTTATTATTTCTAGATTTGGGATATATTAAATTATTTTTATATACACATCGATTTTCTATAAATGTAATAATAAATCTTCCATGTGAGAGAGCCATAGCTTAACCTAATTCTGTACTATTACTTCAGCTTTAAGTAACAGCAGCTCTTGTTCTCCTACATAGTAGCACATTAGATAATTCCAATTTCAAGTGTAGATTTGAGAGTGACTCCTCATAAGTAGGGTGAGTTTTGTGTCCCTGGTCTAGCCAAACAGTAATTTTTACTATAACTGAGGAAATGGTAAGCTCTGTAGAAAATTGATGAAAAGCGCACAAAATCTCAAGAAGGCAATAAAATTTCTCAGTGCTAATGGTCTTAAAGGTCATCAAAGCACTTAAATATTCAGAGTGTAGTTCTCACTATCCCTAAACCCACTAGAACTTGATAGTTCCTACTAGGAAAACTGGTTGAAAAGTACTTGTTGTCACTGAACCTTCATTGGATCATGTAATGAACAATGATAGAAAATGTGTTCAACAGGAGAGGGAGAGAATACATCCCGGACACTAAGCACATGGTCCAATAAGTAATGTATAGACAAAGGAAGGATTATCAAATGTATGGAAAGCAATTCTGCTATTTAAAATGCTTAATTTTATATGACTTTAATAATGCTATCAATATGAGTAAAATATTTTCTAAGTGGGAAATCACAAAACACTAAAAAAAAAAAAAAAAAACCGGAACCTTTTTTTAATTTGGAATTTATTTAGATTGCTTGATAATTGAATATAAAACATTTGTACCCTTCTATGATAATGTTAAAATAGGAGAAACCTGAATGTAATAATGAGTAAATCCTAAATAATAGTGTGAGAAAACTAGTTTTTAATTTATATGCTATTTTTTCTATATACAAACTATATAGCTAATTATTTGAATTGCATTTCTAATTAGGGGTGGAAAGAAAATATCTTCTTCAGAGAACTTACACATTTTTGAGTGGGGGAATTTTGAAATTCCTAGTTGTTAGAATCCATGTTAATCATAATGCAATTTTATCACATTTGGAGGAATGAAGTTGGATTGGAATAGATTTGAAGTGGACAAATATTGACTGTAATGGCATTTTACTAATTATAGGATGGCAGGGGACCCTCCCTGGTGGCACAATGGGTTAGGATGCAGCACTGCAAGCTGGCCACAGCCACTTCACTCTATGTTCGATCCTCTCTAGAGGGGATCCACATGGTGTGGCAGACCTCTCCTGACTTGCCCGCTGCTCTCCTCAGCAGGACACTTCGACCATCTGCCTGTTCTGCTCCCCACTCTGTCTGACCACCCCCTGCAACTCTGGCTTGTGTCCAAGTTCTGTATGCATAAATAAATCAATCTTTAAAATAAATAAAAATTATTAGGTGGCAAGTCCAGAGTTGATATTGCATATGCAGTATTAGTCCTAACCATCCTAACTCAATGACTGTAAAATTGGAAGAACTTTAGAAAAGGAAGAAATAATATTGCAACAAGGAAATTTCTGAATTTTAAATACTAAAGCTAAATAAAACACTTCCACAATCTGTATACTTTGGCTGTTAAAATCTAGTAACACTATACTCTACCTTTAGGGGAAAGCCAAAGACTTAATCCCTAACTTGTCCTCTGGGCGATCATTATTGGGTATTTCTAATTGCAAGAACTTGTACAAGCCAATATTAGGAATAACCAGTCTTTCCTAAAAGTAATTCTGTTGACTAAATAAATCTTTAATAAGATTTCTACAAATGTCAGTATGCCAATATATTGACTAACCTAGAAGAAATGGAGAAATTTTTAGAAGCACACAATCATCTGAGACTGAATCAGGAAGAAATAGAAAATATCAACAGATCAATTCAAGCAAGGAAATTCAAAGAGTAATCCAGAAAAGAATCCCAGTACTCTAAATAAATAAATAAATAAAGTAATCCCAGGAAAGAAAAGCCCAAGACCAAAAGATTTTTCTAGTGAATTCTGTCAAATCTTCCAAGACTAATACCTTTTCCTTCTCAGGCCCTTCTAAACAACTGGAACCAGAAATGTACCCAAACACATTTTATGGGGCCAACATTGTTGATGACAAAGGTAGATGAAAACCTGACCAATAAAGAAAACTACAGGCCAATACCCTGATGCACAAATCTTCAAAATAGTCCTAGCAACCCAAATTAAACAATATATTAAAAGGTTTATATGGGATGGCCAAGTGGGATTTATTCCAAGGATTCAGGGGTGATTCACCATCTGAAAATCAGCCAGTGTAATTCATCATATCAACAGAAATAAAGATAAGTATCATCATAAAGGTAGTGAGATCTTACGAAGAAACATAAAGCAGTTCCAAGTGAATATAACTAGGATATGTGTGGGGATATGACTTTATAATCCAGTCGTCACTACGAAAATGGTATCTGAACAGAAACTTTAATGAAGCGAGGGAGTGAGACCTACAATGATTGGCAAAAGACATTTCATGCAGATGAAATAAATTTAATGACCCTAAGATGGGAATAGTCTGTGCTTATTTAAGAAAAATTGTGATGATGAGAGTCTGAGCAGAGTGAATGAAGAGGAAAACATTAGAAAAGAAGATAAGGAAATAGGGGTCAGATATTAAGGAATCTAGTTGATCATGAAGATTTATTATTATCATCACTATCATTATTATTATTATTATGAATAATGTATGAGCCACTGGTGGAATTTGGGCAGTGAAGGTAATCTTACCTAACTTACACTCATGCTCTCCCTGGCAGTTGTGTGCAGCATAGATTTGAAATGAAAGTCATGAGGCCAGATGGGAATCTTATTACAGTCATAGCACCATGAAGCTTGGCTCACTATAGTAGTGGAGGCAATACAATTTGATCAATTCTTAGACAATGTGTTTAGGTAAGGCCATCAGAATTAGAAAGAGAATGGCAAAAAATAAAATTATTTCAGGATAAAGACTGTACTTTTAGCAATGGTAACACAAGTGGTTTGAGTGAACATTGCTGCTTAGAAAAACTATGAAAATTAGAAATATGGAAAGAGAAAGCAATCACTTGAAGGAAGCAGAGAAAAATGACACAATGAGGAACTGTAGGACATGATCTGGGAAAGAAGAGAAACAGGAGACTAATATTAACTTTGAGACCACTTTGCTCCTCACAGAGATGACCATTTCCAAGTCCTTAAGAATGTAGGTCCAGATGAACATTCCAGGCTTCAATTAGAACTTTAAAAGCCTGGAGAAATAGTGAACAGAAAATAGATAATTCAACTTTGGATATTTTTAACTAAAGAAGATGACCTGAGATGGCTATTGCCTACAGTCTAGCGTTCAAGAAAAGAAAATAAACTAAAACAACATCAAAAACCCCAACTCTGCTTCTGCTCAGTTTTAAAATTTTTCATATCCATGCCCCTTTAGAAGATATATTAAGATATGTCTTCTAAAAAAAAGAGGAAAAAAGATAACATAAATTCATAGGAGTTAGAGATGATGTTTTGAGTCATAGCATTTAAAATAAATCGACCAATGTCTTCAAGAATTAAACGACAAATTTGGGAATACTTACATTTTGGAAAGTTAAAAAAAAGGGAAATTGGGATGTTTATACATAAACAATACAATTACAGGTGGATAAAATTAATGGCAAATTGGAATGGAGAGTTAGTGAGAAGCTAAATCAAAAGAATATAGAAAATTCAAGTGGAAAACAAACATGGTATTCTCTTCATCCACATTAATTATTACAAATAGGAAAATTAAAATCACTTTCAAGAGTTAGTAATGGAAACATTTTAAATTTCAACAATATCAATTGATTCTAAAGATGTGGAACAATTGAAACTCATACTCTGCACTTAGAAATGTAAATTGGTATAGTCATCTTGGAAAACTACTAAATTTCAGCATGTACATGATTTATGACCCAGTTATTTCTTGACACACACACACATACTTGGGATAATATGTGCATCAAAAAACATATCCAATAATGTTAATAAAGGCACATTTGCAGTTGTCCAAACTGCAATCCAACTTCTCATCAACTATAAAATAAATACTTTTTGCATATTTAAACAGAAAATTCCACAGACAACCTTGATCATAAATTAGTGGTAATATAGCAAGCAAAATTAATTAATTTCACAGATACAATGTTGAGCTTAAAATGTTAAACAAAATTGGGCTCACCCTGGCAGTGCAACGGGTTAAAAGCCCAGCATTGCAATGCTAGCTGAAGCTACTTCAGAGTGAGTTTGATCCTGGTTATTGAGGTGATGGACATGGCATGGCAGACCTCTCCTGACTCGCCTGCTGCTTCCCTCTGCAGTGTATTTCAGTCCATCTGCCTGTTCTGCACCTCGCTCTGTCTCTGGTGAGTCTTCTCACTGCCCCTGTACCCCAGTTTTGTATGCATAAATAAATAAATGTTTTGTTTTGTTTTTTAAGTTAGGCAAAATAATGTATGTATACTTTAGATTTCTGTTTAAATATAGACAAACCAGTCTATAGTGTCATTAACTAGACTTTTCACCTGTGGGAATGAGGACTAGATCAAACTGGTCTTCAGTGGCTTCTTAGGTAATGAATCACAACTCTTAACCATCTCAGTTTTCTGAACGCTCAAAGTGGATGATTCTTAGGAAGATATTTGGAAGTTTTGGGAAAAACACTGTGCCAGTGGTCTCCCCTGCTATGTCAGTGGAAGTCCATTTCTCTGCCTCTTTTCCCATTCTAAGTGTGCTATGACACCTCTTGCATTTCTTGCAATGTAAACCTATCACTTGGCTACTAAGGACTTTGGGAAATAAATTTCCCAGTCTTCCAGCTTCTGTGATGGAAGTTTAAGATTTGGGATGGGGCAGAGAAAATACTGAATTGAATAAAGAAAATCCAGCATATACAATTAAAAGTTTTATTTTGAAAATCAATTGAGCCAAATATAGCAGGTGAAAGATTGAGATTTATGTGGGGATAAATAAAATAGGCTGGACCATACCACAGAAGCTGGTTTTGGTTAAGGTGATAAACGAGGAAAGGACATATGCATGTGTATGTGGAATAAATGACTTAAAGATGTCAAAAGGGCGTGAACTCACTGACAAGAATGCATGGTGAGCTTCTAATAAATATTTATATAATGAAAACATTTACTCATGATCCATATGTTGCTAAGTAGTCTCATAGTATTAAAAAAGAGGGTCTCCCTGGTGGCCTAGGGGTTAAGTTTCAGTTCTATCATTGTGATGACCTGAGTTCAATACCCGGCCAGGGAGCTGACCCACATAGAGCAGCAGACCTCTCCTGTCTCACCTGCTGTTCTCAGCAGTGTATTTCAGTAGATCCACCTCCTCTGCTCCTCATTTGTCTTTGGTGAGTCACCTTCCTTTGGCCTAAACCCCAGCTCTTCTATGCAAAATTAAAAATAAATAAAATCTTTAACAAAAAGAACGTCACAATAGAATTAAAAATAAAGAAAATCCCCAAATGGTAAAGTAATTTATCAAAAAGATTTGTTTTCATTGTCATCCTAGTCAATGAACAAGAGGATAATGCAAAATGAGATAATGTATTAACTGATCTCTAATTATTTTTCCTGATTTTTAGGCTTTGGGAATCTGTTTTATCAATGGTGTGTGTGTGTGTGTGTGTGTGTGTTATATCAATAATCTTACTGTGCCAGGGGCTGACAAATATAAACAAGTATTTTCAGTGCTTAAATATTTCCTCTATTTGGATAACCTATTAATTATAAAGAGCATTTTAACTGCTTCTCTCCAGATGGCAAGATTAATTATAAAATGAACAACAAGAATGTTTTCAATAAAGTGCAGCTACACATGAACAGCAAAATGGCCTTTCAATCATTTTTATAGGAAATATATAATTATGTCTTGAATTTCAATAAGGAAATATTAATGATTTTTTTGGTAAATTTTTAGCTTTCAAGGTTATGTCATTTATTAACTGATTTATAACTGAAGCACTAACACACTGTTAATTTTGAAGTACTGGTTGCTTCATGATTTTCCATTTTTGAAAAAGGCTAAAAATTTTTCAACAATTACTAAATTATTTCTCACTATCCATATTCAATAATGTACATTGGACTATAATCAAATGATCTAAAGTTTTTATTTTAATACACCATTAAAAATTAAATATTAATGTTGTCAGTACTCCAGATAGTGAGCTACTAATTGAGATATAAAGATGCCCTTTATCCTTTAGGAACAAACACTAAATAATTTGATAAAACAAATACAATTTGAACAACTCAATTCAAGCTTGAGTTGTTTTATTTGGTTTGGAAGGTACTGAAGTTAGAGCCTTGTTTTGAAAATACATTTGAAAGGAATGAATGTAGTTTTGTCAGCTTATTGAAGTTCTGCTTGCTTTGTTGAAATAATTAGCACAATTTTTCTTTTGTCTCATAAGTTCCCTTTGTTTTAAACTCCCCAAAGATCTGTATAGTAGTAAACTTAAAGCAAATAAATATTAAGAAGAAAAGACAGCCCACAAAAATTACAGTATGCATCATGCAAAAAGAGAACTTCTGCAACAAGTTGTTTAGACACTGATTAGGCCATACTCTGTTTAATTTGAAGCATTAAGAAACCATAATAGACAAATGCCTAATGTTTTTTATTATTATTACTTACATGCGGGGTGATAATTGACAAAGAAATTTAAGACAACCACAATTTTTCTCTTGGAAATGTTTTTCTAGATACTCAAATATACAAATTTTATATTCTAAGTCAAACATTTTTTTTTCTGACCAGCCCTCCCCCACCCCCCTCCCCTTATAGTTTTGTAGCAATTACAAGGTGGATCTTCTAGAGTAAAAGCCAAAAGCAGAAAGGAAGTTCAAGGACTTCCTGCCTCGTTTTCATGACATGGGATTTCACACTGATCCTTACAGGTAGATGTGGGCACTAATCTCCACATTGCAGGTATTTTTTCTTTAATGCTTCAGAAACTGAAAGTGATAATTGTGTGACAATTTGGGACAGCTCCCCGTACAAGCTACTTGTTCCTTTGTTAATGAGCAGAAGTGAACACTGCTTAAATATTGGCCACATCACCTGCAGGAGAATTGTGTGATTGTGAACATTCTAGTGGACTTACTGTTTTTATTTATGGCTCCTGGGTAACCTTGTCAAATAGTAGTTCCATTGTACTTAATTTTGCTATTGGTGATCTATATGAAAGATTGTCCTGACCTTGGGTTTTTCTCCTGTCGGATTTTAAATATAAAAACAGGAAATGTTTTCTGCTTTTCAGAGGAGACACGATAAAAAACATTTATGTTCTTTGTATTGCAGGATATTATTATTGTATATGCTGAACTAGAGGTTCTCAAGGTCTAAGTTGTGGAATATTTTAAGGAGTCCTTGGGAAACCACCGAATTTTCACTATGCAACTATTATTGAATATTGCCTAAATTAAAAGCAATAAAGAAGGAAAGGAATCAGCATTATTCAAATTCCTAAAAAACTGAAGATTCACTTAATTTAACTATCAAACAACTTGAAGTAAAAAGAATTGTCTTTATTGTACTGAAAACTAAAACAAACAATAATGAATATTGTCTTAGAAATAGCTTTGAAATCTAGGATTTCCTATCACCATAGTTCTTTCTCCTTTATTACACACTCTCTCTTATTGTGAGTTAACTGGGAAAATGTATTAGATACGTAGATTTTCTACTGCTTAATTAGAATAATTTTCCACAGAGAAACAATTTAAAAAGCAACATATTAAGCTAAACTATTAAGTGAATGAGCTTAACAATTACAGAGCATTGGCTTGGGGTGCTTTCTTTCTTTATGTTACCTTGTCTATTAATATGTCAATATGTCAGTGAGGGGGGGTTTGTCTGTTTCTGAAAGGTATATTTGGAGATTAAATTGGGTGTGTGTATGTATATGTGTGTGTATGTATGTGTATATACATATATACATATACATACAGAATTATGGTATAGGCCAGAGGTGCAGGGACAGTGAGAAGATTCACCAGAGACAGAGTGGGAGCAGAACAGGCAGATTGAAGAAGTACACTGCTGAGAGCAGCAGGCAGGTCATGAGAGGTCTGCCTCTGGAACCAGGTATTGAACTTGCACTGAAGCGGCTGCAACCAGCTTGCAGTGGTGCGTCCTAACCCACTGCAACACCAGGGAGGGTCCAAATAGGGTATATTTTTAAACCAAATCATAGAATTCTTTATACAGTGTAGTAAATACTAAATGCCATGTACAGTGGCCATTTATTGTGTTATGTCACATAACATATAGTGTGTTATGTCACTTCTAAATTCATATGCTGAAATCCTAACCAACACTGCAGAATGTGATTCTTTTGAAGACATATTAAGTTAAAACCAAGGCCATTATGATGGGCCCTTTTCCAGTGACTGATGTCATGTAAAAAAAGATTACGTCACTGACACAGAGGCCGTGTAAAGATCTAGGGAGAAGACAATTATGTACAAGTCAAGAAGAGAGATCTCAGAAAAATAAATCCTGCTCATAGCTTGATCTCAGACTTTTAGATGCCAAAATTAAGGAAAAATAAGTTTTCTTGTAATCCAGAAAACTAATATATCATCTTAGTATGCTAGAAACAGAGTTTTTCTGACACACATCTTTAAGTAGTTCTGCTTGGATATTTATAAAATAGAGAAGTTATCTAAATAATAAGGTAAATAAATAAAAATAAATATAAGTAATTACCCAACATATTAAAGTTTTACAAACATCTATATTTGTTATTGTATTAAAGAAACAGTTTTAAAAAGAAAAGAGTCAAATTATTCACACAAAATATGAATTTTCATATCGGAAACAAAAATATTAAATCTACCTATACATATAGATTTAAGACATCATCTTCTTAGCTTGTAACTTTTAAATGCTTCTTATGAATTATCTTGTTAGAGGGAAAAATGGAACTACTTTAAATGAAAAGATAAGTTTCACTGTTGATTCTAGACACTAATCATATTTCTTGCATAAAAGAAGCATAAAGATTTCTTTTTCCTTTTTACTCTATATGATAAAGCCACTTCAAACTAAATTCCATAGATGTTGGAACCTCTCCTAGGACCAAGATATACACATGTGATGATTAATTTTGTCAGATGACTTGTAGCTGAAACCAATTATGTATCAATGCAAACTATAAACATGTATTCATATAAAGTGAATGGAACCATGCTTAATCAAATGAAGTCATTTCTACAGCCATAATAACTGTTAATATTTCATGGTGACTTTACCTTAGTTATTCATTCTTTCTGATTTAAAACAGTCAATTATCTATACAGTGACTGAAATTGAATTACCAAGTCTCAATAAATAGCAAATCTATACTTTACTTTTAGTATTGCTACTTCTGTCATTACCTGATACTTTCCACATCTGTTTTTCTTTGTAGTTTATCACCCAATAAATCAATAAGGTTGTGGAGCTGCTTTTTGGTTTATGTATGCCAGTATTTCTCACTTTACCTAGCATTTAACTAATAATCGGTTTTCTATGGGCAGTCATTTTTACTTATTCCACGAATCATAGTGGAATGAAAAGCAAAGAATAGTATATTGGCTTATTCCAATTCCCTACTATAAGGAAATAGTATATCCTTGACAAATGCAAAAATATAGGCATCTGAAAAGAAATCATTTAAGCACAATAATCCACTGTTGTGTGTGTATATCACGTTGTGTTTGGCATGGGGGAGACCTAATTATGTATTTTGAAGACAGTAGCAGACTTTTATTAGGGGATAGATTGAAATCCTTTACTGTTGGTATTCTTGTCAAGTTTGAGAGTCAAAGGACTGATTAAAATAATGTGCTGAAGCTTGTATTTTAGTTGATTTGCTCTTTGACATGAAATTATTCCTTATAAATATACTCATATATCCTAAATGCAAAATCTCTTTCTCTCACTCACACACATACACATTTTTGTACTAAACCTTAAGTGAGATCATGCTGTCTATGGTCAGAATTTGATGCTGAATGACATTAATTGGGTATTAAAAAGTCATCGTGTTTCCATGGGCAGATGACATTATTTATTTCTAAAACAAAGCTGCAGTTACAAAATAACCTAAGTAATGAAATCATACTTCATATAAAGTCCCATGGGAACTGAACTCTAATTCATTTCAGAATGATTACTAATACAGAATACAAAATGGAAACGCAAAATTCATAATGCATATAACAAATCTACAGTTCAGTTTTATATGGGAAAGCATGTCTAAAATACTATAGTGCAAGTTGTTGTTACCATGAAAGAAAAAGAAAAACAAGATACAGCTGAAATGTGAACAGTTTTCTTCCTTACTCTTTAATCTGATTTGAATAAGCTACTTCACACCATTAAATATCGTCCTCATTTTCAAACTAAAGCTACTCACACTACACTCAACTTCCCTTTCCTATAAGCCCAACTTAGATCACTGCAGCTTTCTCTTTGTCTTTAATTAATTGATTCCTTCATTCAACAAATATTTTTCACTGAAAGTCCACTTTATGGCTACTAAATACTGCGAGATATTACAGGAAAAGACATAGTCCATCCATGCTAAGAGTTCACAGTCTCATCGTGGATGCTAACGTGTAACCAAATAATTGTAAACAGGTGAAATGTAGGTACATAGACTGAAAAGTGTGAGTACATCGCTCACAAAGTAGTCTGTGGTGACTTCACAGAAAAACAAATCAGATGTGAGTACAGATCCCCTACTTCTAGTAGTTGAATTTTATCCAGTTCCAAAATATGTTTGATCCTCTGATTCCTACTGGCAACCTGGGTATAATAATGTTTGTCTTGTCATATTGTTGTAAGATTTAGAGAAAAGCGTGGAAATGCTTGAAACTTTAAAAATACTAAAATGCAAATATCAGTGAGCAGTCTGAATTTTCTTTGTGTCAGATATTCTTTAAATAGTTCAAGGCAGCAGAATGACGGGGTCAGAATGATGCTTTAGAGAGATTAGTTTGGCAACAGTGAACAAGAGTAGGGAGGGGAAAGAACCTGGAGATCAGAGACATGTTAAGAGACTATTGAAATAGTTCAGGCATGAAATTAAAGGACCTGAAAATAGAGGATATAAGGCATCCCTGGTGACTAGATTGATAAAATGGAAAAGATTTTGTAAGGGAGAGAAATGGTACTTTGTCTTCAGAACAGGCACTGGTGTCCTTTAAGGAAAAAGGGAACCACCCAAACAGTTGCTCATAATAAATTAGATTATCTTTGGTGTTTTAACTCATTTAAATATTCTAGCAATTCAATAATGCATTATTTCCACACTTTTTGGATGACAAAATGTTAGAAGTTTAATTAACATACCTAAGGATGTACAGGTAGAAAGTGTCTGAATAGGATTCATATCCTGGCCTTTGCTAATAGAATATGTGACCCACCCATTATTACCTTAGCCTGCTTTAGTGAGCAATTATGAGAAGTGGTAGTAATGATAGAAACATGGTAGAAGAGAAGGTATTAGGGAGCCAGAAGGCAATTCACTTTGTTGCCCAACGATCCACAGGTGTACTCATGATTCGTGGACATCATGCTCATTAGGATCAAGCCCTGCCCCTTACCCTCTCTCTCTAGGGCCCCTTCACCTCCCGTAGGGTAGCTTCCTGTCCTACGTGCTCACTTCAGTACTTTCCTTTAGGAAAGTGGAGAAGAGGCATATGAACCACGACGTGCAAAGTTGAAAATTAATCGAGAGTCCTCTCAATTTTCATCACTTCGCATTATGGAATACTATTTATATTGATGAATTTGTCTCAGGAATCTACTGACCCATTCAGATCAGTATTATAATATCATTATCACTTTTTCTTTTTGCACAACAGAAAGTTTTGTGCATAATTTTTGCTTTTCATTCCATGAATTTAAGTGGCATTTTGGTTAAAAATGGAATGTTTTGAAACTTTGGCAAGCTGTTGAATCAAAACAAAAGCAATACAAACCTCTAGATTTTTGACTGGAAGCATAGGTCAGATGTATGTAGTGTAGACCACCCACTGGAATCATTTCCTGACTTATCCTATTCTTGAAGAGGCTTTTAGTAAAAGATGTTAGATTTGTTAAGTGCAGAGTGTTTGAGTACTCTCTATGTTTTTAAGTAACAAATGGGAGAACTCATAGTCCATAATGAGAAAATGAGGAAGAAAAGGTTACATATTAAATTGAAAAATATCTAACATTTAAAGCAGCAACAGTGAAGCCTACTTCTCTATATAGAATATTAATCATAGACACAATCTCACTTGTGTTTGCTTGACATTTGTATAATTCTCCCAGCTGCTATACAAAATACCACCTAAATAGAGAACATGGACATTTCGTCAAGTGATGGAGAGAATAAAGCATTGCCTTCACTTCGATATAATGCTTCACCTGTTAGTTATCTTAGCAAAAGTCTGAAAAAGATCTTGCCTTTTATATATATTTTTTCTGTATGGAGGTGACATTGATTTACAGCACTATGATTTAGGGGGATGGGTTCACACTTCCTCAGAGGTATGTTACCACACCATCCCCACCATCAAATACTAGTAGGCTGTGTTTATTTTTCAAGGGAAAACCAAATTAATAGTTACTAAATTGTTAAAAAATGACATAGACTGACTAGAATTATAAGAAGGTATTCAGCTGTTCACTTTGCTTTGAAGGAGGACAGATTTGTGTTTTAATCCCAAAAGACGCAATTCAAAATGTGGAAATCCTGAAAGAGGAAACTTTTTAAGGTCCAAAACAGCAAAAGTCACATACAGAAAAGAACAAAATGTCCAAAGTATAATCTGAAATATATAATTTAAAAGATTCTTTAAAATTCATATGCTTTTGAAAAAGGATTCATCTTAGAAATGTATAAAAACACAACAAAACAGTTCATGATCAACATACACAATGAAACACATGTCAACAAAATCTTTCTCATATTTCTAATCATATACCATGTTGTAAACCAATGTTAGCTTAATAAAAAATTAATTTTTAAAAAAGCATATCAAAAGACAACCTTTCACAAAAGCAGATATGCTAAAAAGATATCTCAAAAGAATCTCTTCTTTATTAAGGAAGTTTTGATATGTTTACATGTTCTACAAATATGTAAAATGCTTACACATAAAGTCACCATTGTAAGAACACCTTTTCACTGAGTAAAATTTGTGAAAATGCATACAACAAGTGAGAACTGTCTTTCCACAATTTATACCTCCATTATTAGAAATGATGTAAAAATGAAATAGTTTAGGAAAAATCTAAAAATATTCATGAAATTTTTAAGTGGTGAGAGAAAACTAAAAAATAATTAAAAACAAAATTTAACACATGAAAAAGTGTTGTAGGAATAAGTTATAGGCCGTTGCAGCGTGGTATCCATGATTTGGCCAAAATTTGAGATTATTACCTACATCTTGAAGAACTGCATCAAAAAGAATAATGTTTCCTTTATTTTTTGGTATGTAGGCTCTCCTCAAAGAATACATTCACATTCAGTTTCCAAGCAGTGTTGTTCTTTTAAAAATATTTTTGTTATTCCATATACACTGACATGAACATTCATTCCCCATTAAATTTTCCCATCTTTTGTGCCATGCTTGATGTTGTCTTGGGAATGCAGTAAATCCATTCCTCCTGTACTCATATTCAGGCCACAAATTTGGTGGGAATAATATTAGCCACACAGTTGCATTAAATGTCTTCTTATCCTACTGTGCACATAATTATTTTTCAAACCAGTCAGTAACTTCACTGACTTCTTCAGGCAAACACAGTTTAAATTCATTAAAGGCATCTGGCATTTCATCATCTGGAAGAAATGCAAATATAGACAAATAACACATTTTTTAAATGAAGTTTGTTTTGTTGCCATATTGCAGGGCAAGTCTGCTTTTCTGAATTTTCTGGCAAATATATTGGGATAAATGGAAAAAAGTGCTTTATTAGTAACACCTAGAAATTCACTTTTAGAAACCTTAATTGAGCCTAATTCCAATTCTGTATTTATGGTTGAAGAGTCAGTTGACATCGATTTTCAACTGCAAAAGTCTACCAAATCTTCAAGTAAGCGTTCATAAAGTGCTTAACCTTCTCTTGCCATTATACATACATAAATATAAGGTCTAGAATTTTCAAATCTACTTGGGGCATGGAGTGTATATCGTTGAATTTAAAAGTAAGGATGGGGGCTTTCCCTGGTGGTGCAGCAGATTAAAACACAGCGCACTAAGAAGCTAAAGCCACTTCAGCATGAGTTCGATCCCCACCTGAGGTATCCATCTGGCCGCAACAGACCTCTCCTGGAGTGCCCGCTGCTCCCCTCAGCAGTGTACTTGGTCAGTCGGCCTGCTCTGCTTCCCACCTTATCTGTGGTGAAGCCTTTCACAGCCAATGCAGCTCTGGCCTGTACCCCAGCTCTGTATGAATACATAAATAAACCCTTTAGAAAAAGAAAAGTGAGGATCGGATAGTTTTGAAAATGCCATCTACAGAATGCCTTTTCTACAGAACAGACAAACATGCACCAGTTTTTCTGTATGAGACTTGGTGGCAATTGTAGGAAGGCTTTCTTTCTTGACAGTCAGATCCCTAAACAAGAATAGTTCACTATTTTAATGTGTTTTATAATACTGTAGTAACCTCTGTATCAGCAAATGCCTTTGGTTTAAAAGGTCACTGAACTTGCTGAATTATTTTTATTCTTTGAAGAAGGATATTTCTTGAAAGCAAACAGTCAAACCAGTTTTTAGGATTTTGGCTTTCACGATTTCACCAAAGGAGAATTTGATCTTTGGGGATTGTGATATGAGGGATTTTATTTTTTTTTTCTCAGTTCAAAATTACCCTTTTGAACATAAAAATCTACAAGTGAATTTTACCTGTGTTTTAATATAACATTGAAATGTATTATTGAATTAAATTGTATTATAATTACATAAGTTTCTATTATTCAACATCAGAAATCATCCTATGAATATATTACAGTAAATTTATCACTAAAAAGCTTTCAGAATTTCAACATTTGAGATTTGCACATTTGGGACTATGTTTTTTCAGATTTATGATAATTGCTGAGAGGGACCATATATGTAGATTCTTGAATAGATAAAAATATATCCTAGATACATTCATTTCCATAAATAATTGCATTTATCATGGACATCCTATATTAACAGAATCTCTTCAGAAGAAAAAATAGAAATTATTGTGTCTAGTCTAAATCTTTCCAACTGTAACTTTGTTCCATTTTTTTTTTATGTTCTCCTGGTCACCATTTTTATGTAATAACTTTCACATACTTAAAGATAGGTGACCTTTACTATGTAATGACTCATCTTTTAATTTAGTAACAGCTCACAGGCCAGAAAAAATAGTACATAGAGCTTCAACAATAAGGAGATAAACACAGATGTTTCTTAAAAAATTGCTAAAGTTCTTATTGCTTCTCTGCTTTTCCTAAAACAATAAGATTGAGTTTTATTTGGTAAGTAGTATGTCATATTATTTACAATGAAGCAATTTTTTCTTCACTTTTTGGCATATTAGGGTTAGTGAAACAAAATGCCCCCTTAATGGCTCTTTCTTAAGATCATTCTGATTCTGACATGAAGGACAGTTTCTAAAACAATACTCACCAACAAAATTACTATTTTATTTATTCCTGAGCCATCTCTGAATATATACATGGGAAACCAGCTTTGGACCATAAGGATGAATAAGAAGAAAGATTTATAGTCAATATAATAAGAAGGAAGTCTCATATTTTCTTGAGAACCAGAAACATTCTTACAGAGGAACTAAGGTTAAAATTGAACATGAATGTCCAAGAAGAATAAAAAACACTTGAAAACTCTAAAACAGTGATAGACCCAAGAATTTCAAAGACGTGTTACAATAGACTGTTATCCTACAAGGTATGGTATGCTGGATATATGCTTTCCTATTCACATTCCATTGTAATGTGTAAGATTCTTGAATTTTCATATCAGAAGTCTGAGTTGTGTTAATGCCTCACATATGTCCTTATCACTCCTACCTCCCTCTTATGTGGTACACTGAAGTAAACTAGAGTAGAAACATTTTGAAGGACAAATATTTAGCATAATAGCTCAACTCTACGATAATACATAATAAGAGCTCTATAATGTGTACACCATCATTAAATTAAGTGCCTCTGAGACCAAAACTGTGACACAAATGTTCAGAGTAGTAGATGTACCTTTTGGTAATGGCCATAAAAGTGTTAAATACAAGCATAAGAGACTTTTTGATTATTCAGATGTGAGTATGGCAAACTCATTTTCAGAAACACAAAGCAATTTGTAAGGAACCAAGAGAAAATGAATCACTTGATGATAAGAATCAGGATCATTCCCCAACCCCATCACCCCTGAATTAATTTACAGTTTTGTATATATTTACTGACTGGCCTGTTAATATAGTTAAGTTTTCCCAATTGCCTTCATTTTACTTATTAAGGAAAATATAGATGAAGCTTAATTTATGCTATCTTAATTATGAGTCACATTATCCATTTCAAAATTAGTTCCTATGGACCAATTCTATGTAAAACATATAAAGAATTTCTTAAAGGTTTTTTGACTAAGTTTGCATTTCCAAAGACATTTCTCAAGAGCAAGCTCAATAATTTGAAAGCCATCTGTTTCATAGACTAAAATAATACAGCCAAAGGAAGAAATTGAGGGGGGGAAAAAAAAAAACCTGTATTCTCCCTGTGGAAAAGAGAAAAATTAAAAAATGAAATGGAATTCCACTGGAAATGTTGAGAACTCTAACTTCTGACAAATAATCTAATTGCAGAAACACGACACATATGTCTACAACCACATACATCAATCAATATATCATTTTCCGGTTGTGCTTAAAATACAGGATAACTTGAACTCTCTTTGACCTTATATATTTATTTTAACAAAGTCAAGAAACTCTGGGTTTAAAAATATGCAAATAAAAAGAAAAACCTTTAAATATATGGGTGAAATAATTCTTAAAACTCTATGTAAGGTCAAATGCCTTTATTTGCAGAATCATTTTCCAGTGATTAATAAGTAATTATTTTCTAGAATGAAATGGATCTGAGAGAAACAAAAACCTGTCATGAAAAGTAATGATCATATGTTATAAAAGAAAAGGTTGTTTTTCAAGAATGAAATAAGTCCAAAGGACTGTCAGGAGAGTATTTTTAAAGGACTTTTAAAGAATCTAAACATCCTGAGTTTGCTTTCATGGTGAATCAGTATCATAGTTAAGAAAATCCAGTTACTTAAAAAAATGCCTTAATAGTTGAAAGAAGAAAGTTAAAATTCAGCTGTTCTCTGAACATAGAGATTTATATTAAATTTGAAATATCTGTGGAATATCTAGCTAAAAGTTACTAGGCAGAATTAATTGTTAGGAGTTTGGATTATATAAAGAACATATATTTGGGAGACACCAACTCATAGAAGAGGTGGGCAAAATGAAATAACTGACTTTATGATAGGAAAATAGGAGAATGTGGACACCAAAAATTAAGAGGGCCAGTGGAGTAGAACTGAAATAAGAATAATAGTGGGGTGGTGTCAGCAAAATCTGCAGAGGAAAAGTTGATGAAGGTGAAATTATCAAGAAGGAAAAGATTGAATGTATTTGTTAACTAGAATTTACAGCTGTGAATAGTAGTGATACTTCTGACTTTCTCTTAGATATCCTATATAGCTAAATAAAGTAAGGATTAAATCAGGTCAAATATTTAAAAAAGTCTTTTAACTAGGAAAATTTGTACAAGAGTGGTGCAAATTTTATATTATGTTTTTAACATAAAAGAATTCTGGTAAATGTATCAAGATCAGTAGAAGAGGACAAAACATCTTGTTTCCTCCCTTTTTATCATTGGAAAACCTAGTTTCCCATTACATAAAGAAATGACTAGACTTAGATTACGTAAAGAGTACATAACAGTGCTATAGCAATCTGGTGCATCCCAAGAACAGAGACACTCAACTACCACTGAAGTGCTCTAAAAGAAAAGCAAAATGATATCTTAATGATGAGTCATGTTGTCTCTTTCAAAACTAAGTGCTGGGTCTCCCTGGTGGCACAAGGGGTTAAGTCTCAGCATTATGAAGCTATCTGCAGCATGGAGTTCCATAATCCCCAGCCAGGTATCTTACTCACCACATGGCACAGACTTCTCCCATCTTGACTCCTGCTCCCCTTTGCAGATTGACTGAAATATTGTCAATCTGCCTGTTCTGATCCCTGTCTCTAATGAATCCTCTCACTGCTCCTCCCCCACCTCCGATCTATACCCCAACTTTTATATTCATAAATAAACAAAAATAAACCTTTAAAAAAAAAAAGCTAAACCCTATGGACCAATTCTATGACAAACTCAAAGAATTGTTTCACATGTTTTATCTCTGGCTAATCTGGTAGTTGTGTTGTCAAAATATGAACTGAGAAATTATCCTCACATAATATATTATCACATTCTCTATTCCCTGTTTTTAATGATATTGCTATTATATCGATTGTTTCCAAAACATCTATGGGAGAAAAAGTTCATGATTATGACAAAATAAAACGTGCTTCTAATGTAATACCTAATTTTACTGACTAATTCTCATTATTTTGAGTTCTTTATTTCTGCAACAGTGGTTCATGTTTGCATAAACACGAAAATGGAATGACCAGATTTTTACAAAATTGATAAAAAAAAAATATCCATACCCTTGGACAGGTGACTTTCCCACAAATGGCATTTTCTGATTTTGATTCACTGAAATTCACCAATGGGAAAAATTTCCTGGTAGTTTTATAAAAATGTTCTATTTATATCCTAAAGACAGAAACTAAATCAGATTTTTTTAAAAATAGGGAGAGGAAAATAACAAAATCCATGTTCGCATCATGTTGCCTTTGAAAGTTGTAGGATTTCTCTCCTAATCACCATTTTTGCCTTAGTTTCTCAAATATTCCTATATTTTTTAACC
This sequence comes from Condylura cristata, assembly GCF_000260355.1. NCBI lineage: Eukaryota > Metazoa > Chordata > Mammalia > Eulipotyphla > Talpidae > Condylura > Condylura cristata. The sequence continues at coordinate 34,879,465 of NW_004567110.1, forward strand.
ATATTTGTTTCTGATGGTAATAAATGCTTATCATTCACCTTGTCAATTTTGGTCTTGATAATACGTATAAAATCTAAAGTCCTACATGAAATATATTAGTATTTCAATAAGAGAGTTTTGTTATCAAGAGCCATATCTATTTGTAACATAACACCCCCAGCATCTTTGGTAGTATGAAAGTATGTTTACATATATATATATATATATATATATATATATATATATATATATATATATATTATATATATAAAAGATATATATATATATCATATATATATATATATTGTTGAGGATACACTAATAGAATATATGTTTAAACAACACAGACTAGGAGGAAAATAGGCAGAAATCATGACTGTAAAAATTAGCATTGTAGAATTGTGTGTGGCTTTGCAGTCCTTAATTCAGTGATAAAATTCCATGTCTTTAATCTAGATTTGTTCATTCAGCTACTAATTCATTCAATAACTAAAAAAAAAATCTTATATAAAATCAAGAGATAGCTGAAGTTCATATCAAATAGGTGTACAACACTGAATGTGAAGTTGTTTGGAGGATGGTAAATTCTTGTCAAAAACATCTTTCCACAAATACTAAACCAAATATATTTGGCTAAATAAAATACCAAGAATCAGACACACAACTTTTATGATTTTGAAAAAAAGTTCATGAGTAAAAGTAGATATTGTCTGTGTCAAAGGAGGGAATACATGTCTAGAGAGCATTCTAAATTCTTGGTTCCTCTCAATAATTGAACTTGTAACAACAAAGGAATTATATGCCTCTTTTTTTGTAAGACAAAATATTATATTGCCAACTCTTTCTTCCATATATTCTAATTAATTATGAGATAGCATCCACTATTATTCACAAGCATTTATTTTGAAATACATTTAGAGTATACAGTGTGAGGCAGGAGTTTGTGGAGCTCTTGGAGAACTCTTTAAATTCATCCAGTAGGGATGCTTTCTTGAAAAAGATGATATCTATGCATATTTATACAGAGAAGAAATCAGTCTGAGAAGTTGGGAGTGAATTAGTGATAGGTACAAAGAAAACTAAATAAACAAACAAAAAATAGCAAAACAATGTGGTGAAAATTATTTAGAAGTACAAGTAATGAAATATTTACATATCCTGCTGCATTATATCATCTAATAATATCTATGTGGGCACTGGCTATGGATTTTACATAAAATTAACATTCACTTATATCAGGAAACTGGGAAAATATTTGTCTTGATTGATTTATTGATAAATCTTTGAACATTTTCTTCCCACTGTAAGAAATTTTTTTTAAAAAATTCTAAAAAGAGCAAATTGTTTTAAAAAAAGGAGTAGACTTCGAGTAGCCTTTGGCTACTTAAATGAATAACTGTCTCACTTCCTGGAAATTATTCAAAAACATAAACTATCAGAAGTTCATATTCAGCAAAATGAGGATACAATATAATCCCCAGGTTTTGTGTTAGAGGTAAGGACTGCCAATGGAGCTGAAATTAGGCAGAAGCTGTGCAGAAGGAAATGGAGCTGAGAAGCCATGGTGAGAAATCACAGCATTGAAAGGGGCCAGAAATAGTGCTTCCCAGAAAGTACTAGCCCACAAAAGCAGGTTAAAATGAAGGACTCACCATGAGGTACAAAATCTATACTGTGTGTTTTCTAACATCAAGGTGAAATCTGGAGTGTTCTGAACTGGCACAGGATGCTCCCCAAGACACATTATGATTGTGAGATGCTGAGGATGAGAGCATGATAAAATCACCCTGACAAACTTTTTTGCAAGATTTCTTCAGTCTCATAGAAAGAAAAAAGAACACTGTGTTATGAAATCAGTTAGCCTAAAACGTTCTCTTGGTTTTCTCCCTTGTGCTCTTCTCCACATTACTTGCAAAAACATTGTCAGCAAAATTCTAATCATCAATGGGCAACAAAATAATTTGCTAACACATCACAAGCACATAAATAATAAAAGAAATAAAGGAGACCTAGCAAGTGATTGGCTATTAATAGAACATTGAAAAGAAGTAAGTGTTGCCTTTGAACAAATGAATATTTGATCATGTATATTGCCCTGTTGAGGAAATAGAAAACAATAATAAAGAATCATACTTTAAAAGAAGTCCATCAAACAGAAATATAAGAAGAAAAATAGTTTATTTTACAATAGTAGGAAATTGTATGTGAACTCATAAAAAAAAAAGAGTGGAGAAGGAAAAGGAATATAATAATTTTATTATTGCTCTTAACAACAGTAATATATACTGCCCATAGAATTAAAGGGTTAAGAGAAATATATAAAAGAATACCTTTTAATTACAAAGATAATTCTAAAATGAAAAAAAAAAACAGAAACTCAAAATATCAGAAGATAAACACAGAAAATATCTTATAGTAAACTCTTCCAATTAGAAAAAAAAAATAACAATAACATGAAGGTAAGAAGAGTAAATTAGATAGCTATTACCAATAAATATAAATGGTCTAAATTCATCTTGTCAAAGAATTTTAGATGGCATACAAAACAGAACCCCAAAGCCTTGTTATACACAAACATTAAATCCAAACAAAGTGAGTTTAAAATACAAAATTAAAGGCATAGCAAGCAAATTTAGTAGCGAGACAGGAGATGCAACTTGGAGAAAGAGAAAAGGGAAAGAAGAAGAGAAACTCCTTCAGAACAATGAACACATTTTCCACTGATAGGAAATTCAGCAGTAGTGTGTTATTCTTCTGGAAGTATGTTATTGTTTTTTCCTCTCCAGGAACTTGAATGATCTTGGATTTATCTTTCTGGTTTTTAAATTTGTATTGCTTAGGCTAAATTAGTGCCTATCATTTATCAGATTTAGCTCTTGGTGGATGATTTTCATTTCTACATTTAGACTTTTCACTTGGTCTGAGACACGTCCCAAGACCACTCCACCCTGAACTAAATCATCTTACATTAACTTTTAGACTTAGCAACAGAAAGTCTTTTAAGGTCTTGATGAAAAAAAAATCCTAACTGAATGATATGATTTGAAGTTAATTTGTAGTTAGATGAAAAGTGAATTGGAGGAAAAGATACATGATGGTGGATAAAAGTATTTGTTTTTATCCAGAACTTAGCTCAATGCTTGAATCACAATAGACATGAATTGATGTTTATTTTTTATAGTGAATTTGAATAGTGAATATTTTATGTCAGTTGTAACTCATTAAATATGAATAAACAAAATATTTTACAAATTCACATGTTTGAGGAAATAAACTAAGGATTTTTAAAATTTAATTCAAATAATAGGTTTGTTCATCTTTAGAATTATTCATTTCATTGAATATCATTGTTCTTGTCAAAAATGTTTCCATTTACTTTAGATCCTCTCTTTTGGATGAATATGTCTGCATAGATATACATTTACTTATTTCAATATAATTTCTTTTCTTCTGCTCTCGAGTCTAGTTGCTGCTAAAATCAACTCAAGAACTCTCAGTAATTGTTTCAGTTCAGTAATGCTTTTATGCAGTACTTGAGTTCCTTCAACTCTTGAAACAACAGTGCCATGTAATTGAATTAAGGCAGGCAATTATGTATAACTCTTTTGCATGAACATTCTTTGGACATAAATATTTTAGAAACATAATCTTGAATGAATTTTGAATATATAAGAGTAATTAGGTTGAATTACTTCATAAAGGCAAGAAGTCAGAAGACAATTTTAAGATTTTGACAAGTATGTTGTTACAAACCTTATAACACGGTCTGTAAAGTAGAAAGTGAGTTGGCAATAGCTTGTTTTTCTTCTTTGGGAGTTCCATTTATCTATATTTGGACAGTCATGCCTTCATGTATACATATATACATATGATATATGCTTATAGATATTAATTAAAAAGTCAAATGTGGTAATTTTAAATTGTGATTATATTTTATTTACATTTTTCATTTTTTCCTAGTTCTTGCTGAGTCATTTATATTTCTATTATACTTATAATAGAAATTCAGCACAAAGTATCTTACGATAAATTAATAAATCATAAAGCATTGAAAGAAATTAGAATAATGAAATTACCAAATACAAAATGTACAAATGAGATGAAGCAACTGAGAATTCTAGATGATAATCTTTCAGTATGATTTTTAACCGCACAAAGAAATGAAAGCAAAAGCAATATAGTTCTTTATACATACAGAATTATAAAGTATCAATTCCAGTGAAGTAAAAAATGCTGGTAAATAAAATTGTAAACTACAAAATAAAATTATAACCTACAGGAAGATATAATCTAATGAACATAATATAAAAGTAAAAATAACAGTAAATTTAATAAAAAAATATAGTCAAGTGAACTCTAAAATTAATAACAGAGGCTTGAGCTACAGAAGGAGCTACAATAGTTTAAAAATGTCAACAGTGGGTACTCAAAACCTTTGAATTTACAGTTAGTGGGAACATCAAGAAGCTGGTTACCTGAGGATATGAACCTTCATAGGTAAGGGTAAATTAAGTACATCAGTGTAAAGTTCAAATACTTCAAGCTCAAACTTAATCAAAGACAAAATAAAAGGTATATTTTAATAGATGTAAATCATATCAGAATCAAACAGTTATTTCTCTTTCTATTAAGTCACTCTGAGTCAAAAACACTTTGGATGTTTAAATGTGTGTTTACTCTAGCAGATTATAATATTTTTTCATGACCTCTAAAAAATTTAGAAGTTAATAAATTATCTTCATTTATGCATCCCAATAAACATTATATCCTGAGTACAAATTAGTCTTAGAAGCAGTTGAGACTAGTTAGTGGACCATATGACAAAGGCTTGGCAGTCCAACAGAACCCCTCGTGTTAACATCTAAGACACGATACTTTACTTACATTGCATAGTATTTTAATACTTCATTTAGGAATACCTAACATTTATTTACTTTATGATTCCATTGATATGGCATTCCCAGAATAGACAAATATATAGAATCATACAGTACATTAGTGGTGGTCTGGGGTGCGTGGAAAGGGGAAAATGAGGAGGAATCTCTAATGGGTATGGGAATTCTCCTTGAGGTGATAAAAATATTCTGGAATTAGGTATAATGATCATTATACACTGTAAACATATTAAAAATCAGAATTGTAACCTTTACGGATAAGTTGTTTAGCATGGGATTCCTCTAAATAAAAATCTCATTAAAAGTCTTCCTACCTTTTGAAGTGTCTAATTGATGACTTCTGACTGCTAAACAAAGTTGTCCAAGTTCAGAAACATAAAAATCATCTTTTTTTCGAAGTTGGCAAATCACTGTCCCAAATTCATAATAGTTAATGAGAACTGCTGTTACTGTTGGTCGTTTTATAACAGATTGTCCTTTTTTCTAATCCTCTGTATTGTAATGTTCTGTATGAAAGCAATAATGGCTTGCCATAGCCTCAGCACTAAGCATAATTCTGTACACACTGTAGATACTCAAATATCTGAATTTTCTGAAAGAAAATTAGAAAAACAGTCACTTTTGAAAACTTAGCATCTAAATATATTTTTCTTTTTATCAATTTAACTTTGTTGTAGTATTCTTTTATTGAAGTAGCATTGGTTTGCAGGGATATATTCTTTTTCTAAGTAATGTTGTACTTTATATAAACATATTTCATTTTCTTTAAGAAACACTAGCTTTGTATTATTATTACAAAAAATGTGTTACACTGAAAATGTTACTTCTTGTTTAATCCTTAGGCTATGTGCCATTGTTCTTTCTAATCCAATTCTTTGCAGCTAGCAAAAATACAGGGTAGTGAGTAGCTTGTTACCAAGAGTGATGTTTGATGTTCTTATTGTGATGTAGTATGTTAAATTGGGGACAGAAGAGTTAAATGCCTTATATGTAAAACTAAGAATAAGTAACAGCAGGTTGGGGGACCAATGTGGAAAGTCCTATGGAGTGGAACTGGTCAAACAGGACATAAGCTCTGCTGTGTGGTGGTGTTTTTAGGACAGTAAGACAAGCTCCCTTGGTTTCATGTTTCTCTTATGTTCAGAAAAAAAGTTGTATACTTGCATATTTGTCAAGGTCCTGAGGTCTTAATTAGCATATTTAAAATAACTGGCAGGTTGTTTTTACATGTTAAGAAAAATAAATGCAAAATGGTAATGTTTTGATTAGTGCCCATAGAATAAATCCATTGTTTGGCAGAACACAATACTATTTTCAAAATATCAAAACTAATCAACTCTATGGGGACAATAGCTGGGTTTTGAAAAAAGAGACTGAGGGAAAAATACTCACTAATGAATTGTTAAACAATATTTATATATTATTTATAAACATCTGTTCAAAAATGTTAGATGAACATCATTAGGCTATATCTTTCCTTCTTATCTTTCTTAGTTTCTGTGTCTGATGATATCCTGTCAGAATGTTCCAGAAATATGTACTTTTCTTCCTTTTGGTTTAATTTTTAGTTGGATGTTTAAATATTTCATAATGAAAATCCTGTTATTCTTCTATCTATGAGGTTTAATGAGCTAGTGTTTATTATGGTATTATGTTAATTCCAATCTATTTTTCTTCCTCATACCTACTCAAGCTTTAATCCTTGACAAACATATATGCAAACACTCATATGTCTGCACATTATTTTACAATATTTGGAAATATTTTTTTCTTTGCTGAAAGACAAATTTCATTAGACAATTTAAGAGGGAGGCTGGAGAGCTCCATATTTCTATACTTTAGGTAGATTTCAGTGATGTTTGAAAGACAAACACAAGAAAAAATATTTTTACAAATACTTAATTGAGGTTTAGTAGCTAGCTCTAGAGTATGAAGAGAGAGTTCTGACTTTTATCATGAATAGGTTCTGAATTTTGTAAATTGCACTTTTTGTATTTGTTAAGATCTATAAGACAAAAGGTGGAAAGTTGGTCTCACTAGGATTAGAGAGAAATCATTTTGTGTGCTAAATTCATAATATTATTATTAGTTGTTTATATTTATATATGTATATATGAATATGTTGAGTTTGAGGTGGTAATTTTGCATGTATTAATTCAACTCCAAAAATGCATACAGTTGGAAAGCTGTATTTTCAGTCATGTATATGTAGGTAGTAATGATGTTTCAGCATAGATAGGCAAGGAAAAATGTGAGAAGGAAACTTATCACTGAAGCAGGTGAAACCAAAATAATTTATTGCTAGATGATCCTGCTGAAAATATAGCAGTCAAAAAAATATGAAAGAGATAGAAAGGAAGCTTTGGGGTCAAGGAATTCAAAAGAAGAGAGTATTTCAAAATGTAAGAAATTGTTATCCACATTGAATGTTATATTATAAGTGAAATTGAAACCTTTCCATTGCTTTGAAAATAGGAATCATTAGAAAATGTAGAGGATTATCCAGAATAGAAACCAAAAAGCATTAAGTTGGAAAATGAATGGTACTGACCAATACAAAGAGTTAAAAAATTATTATTCCTTTTCTGTTTTCTTACGTGAAAATTTAGTTAGCATTGTTTTTGTTTACAATTAAGTTTTCAGTTTTAATATTTAAGTCCTATGATTTAACATCCTGGATTCCAACAACAGCAGTTCAGATAATGAACTTTTGTAAAGTGAGAAGTGGACTTTATATTGTGTTAATTAACCATAGTATGATTTCCCTATTTTTATTACTGGAAGGAGGATGATTGGTAAACATTCAACAAAATTTACTGAGTAATTAATCTTCTCCAGGCATGGAGGCATAAATTCATAATTTTTATCTTTAATAATTCAATTTGGAAGTAGAAATTTAAAATGTTAACTAGTCGGTAAAGAATACTGATTGATTGGTGGTCTTTATTATTACAGAATTCAATTCCAATGGGATAGGAGAGCTTTAGGCAAATTGTGATGAATTTACAGTTTTAGGTATAAAGAACATGAAATTGAAGCTATGGAGAAACATCAGACAGTATACCCAATTTTAATGCTGACAGAAGTGAATTATATTAGGTTATTAGAAATCTGCGCTATAGGAAAGAAGGTCCTGGGACAGCAATGTGTCCACTCCTCAGGAAGAATGAACTGGTTTGGGAAGACATTTAGTAAAGTATAGATTTTGAAGGTAATTTTAACATGAATCCAAATCAAAATAAATAGTAATGATTTTTCTAAAATTGAGGAAAAGATTAATTGAGAGAGGGAAAGAAGGAATAAATAAAAATATGAAAAAATAAAACAAAATATTTCTGAGATAAAAGAATTTGCCTTACATTTCTAATACCCTTTCCTTGACTTTTATGAGGTCTATGATAAAAATTTGTGACTTGTTGAAACCAAACTAAATGTGAAAACCGAAATTACTTCTAGAGTATTTCTGTTCTATTATAGATCTTCAATACATAAAGCTAGCATGTAAATTTAAAATTTCCATAATAGCGTAGTCATGATGATATCTGTATTATTACTTAAAACCATGAATGAGGCCAAATTCACCATTCCTTATTTTTGAGTATTTCAAGGACTGCCTCTTAAGAGTTTGAGTTACTCTTTAGCAGGGTGAGTCATGTATGCCCTTATTCAAGGTGGGATGACACTTTTTCAGTTAAAGACTAAGACTTTATTGTTTAAGCAAGGTGCTCTCAGCACTTTATTGCAATTTAACTGAACTAGTATTGCTTGGCTCTAATTCCAAGAAAACATTTAGAGTACAAACCATGTGTAAGTTGTAAGCAACAATGTATGATTTTAATTTAAAATGCTTGCAATCATAAAAAAGCAGTGTGGAAAAATTGCTTGACCCCGTGTCTAAACTAGGATATTGATCTTGGCAAGGTCATGACATTTTACATCATGGGAAGAGTGTCCACAGTTTAATTCTCAAGTTCAGTTTTCTCAGTGGTTACAATGGTTATTTTAACCTCCTCTAAAAACTTGAGGTGCATATTTACAGAGGAAGGAAACACCTAAAACATAACTTTTGGGTTTGTAATTATTATAAAAGTGATTATCCTAAGAAAGAGTACAACCTAATTAATTTTCATGCCATAGCTCCACCCACCAAAATGAAAACAAAAACTATCAGTTTATTCTTGCTTTTTAATGATTTATTTATTTATGCATACAAAATTGGGGTACAGGCCAGAGGTACAGGGTTGGTAAGAATATTCACCAGAGACAGAGTGGGCAGCAATCAGGCTATTTTTCTGTTCTTTAAAGATTTATTTATTTGTGCACACAGAACTGGGGTACAGACCAGAGATACAGGGGCTCACCAGAGAGTGGGGAGCAAAGCAGGCAGATCAACAAGTATACACTGCTGGGGGGAGCAGAGGGCGGGTCAGGAGAGCTCTGCCGTGCCATGTGGGTCACCTCTGGAGAGCCAACTCATGCGGAAGTGGCTTTAGCTTCTTAGTGCTGTGCTTTAACCTGCTGCGCCTCCAGGGAGGGCCCAAGTTATTCTCATTGAATGTGCTACACTGCTTCCAGGTGTGATTACCTTTGAGGTAAAACTGCGCTATGTTTCTTAATATGACGGTCACGTTATAATTTACAACCATGACATATATATTTAAAAATAAATGGTCATGTAACAAAATTTAGTCATCTGTCCAGTAGAAACTGAAACCAAATTATGTTTAGGCTGAAAATAAAAATGAAGGCTATGTCAATGGATCTGGGAAGAATACTTTTCAAGATTTTATATAAGTTTTGAATTGTAACACTGCTTTTATTACTATTTGAAAGCAAAATGGCAATAGTTGTTTCTCCTCCAGATGTCCACTAGGACAAAGTTTTCTCATTAACATTCAGAGAATATTCAAAATTACAACCAAAAATAATACTCACAAACAATTCATTTATCATTTTTCATTGGTTAAATTATATTTTGGGAGAATATGTAGGCCAATAAAGAAATGCAACCTCTATATTTTAAATCTGCAGTGAACATTTTGGGGGCTGCTTATTAATGGTAATATGTTTACAAGTCAGCATTTCCCTTGAAAAAAAAAAGATCTGGACAATGAGTGTATATACATACACACATACATACATACATACATGCATACATGCATATATATATATTTATATATATATATATAGGCATTGTATACTTTAGGCTGTACTAGCTAATTCTAAATCATGAAAGGCTTATTTCACTTAGGAAGTCACACAGCAAATATTAAATAATCCATATATAGAGAATAAACATCATTCTGCTATCATGTGATATTTGTAAAAGTATCTTTCAAATTTCAAAAGACAAATAGTAATATTTCATGCAAATGATTTTTATCTCAGTGATTATTTTTAGAATATTTTTTCTTGTTTCTATGGGTTTGATATGTTATAAATTTTTTTTAAAGATTTATTTATTTATTCATACAGAACTGGAGTACAGGCCAGAGATAAGGAGGGTGAGATGATTCACCAGAGAGAGTGGGGAGCAGAACAGGCAGATAGATGAAGTATGCTGCTGAGGGGAGCAGCAGGCGGGTAAGGAGAGGTCTGCCTCGCCATGTGGATCTCCCCCGGGGCAGGTGGGGGTTGAACTCATGTGGAAGTGGCTTAAGCTTCTTAGTGCAGTGCATTAACCCACTGTGCCACCAGGGAGGGCCAAAATTTTTAAAGATTTTTTATGCATACAAGAACTGGCATAAGGCCAGAGGTGTGTAGGGACAGCGAGTGAGAGGATTCACCAGAGACAGAGTAGGGAGCAGAAAAGGCAGAATAACTGAAATACACTGCTGAGGGGAGCAGTGGGTGGGTCAGAAGAGGTCTGCTGTGCCATGTGGGTCACCTCCTACCTAGAGATAGAACTCATGCTGTAGTGGCTGCAGAGAGCTTCATAGTGCTACACTTTAACCTGTTGCACCACAAGGGAGAGCTCTATCTTACAAATATTTTTAAAAAATATCTCTTAGGATAAATATAAAAGTATTTTTTACTATGTAAAATAGTATTATGCATGTCTTTTGATTTGTATTATTGAAGATACCACAAAGCCTAGCTAAGTTATACTAAATAAAGTGGTACTACTAGATGTGATATGCATGGTTATAACATTGGTTTTGCAGTGTTTGTTAACTTAGTATCAATTTCAGCAACAAAAGTATCAAATAGAAATTATAGATCCCTTATTTGATAATTTTACTACATTTACTTGTTCACAAATAATTATTAACCTCATAATTGCATGTAAAAATGGGTTAGCAAACATCTATCTCTCCATCTGTCTATCTGCCTATCATCTAGACAAACTATCATTTTATTTTCAGAATCAAGCATAGTAATAAAATACAGTATTTTGATATAAGTCTCCAGGTAATAGCAGCAAAAAAAAAACAAAACAAAACAAAAACAAAACAAAACAAAACAAAAAAAACACTTTTCCTTGGATAATCAAAATACATTGTTACCACTATATGCATCTTGTGGGAGGAACTAAGTGCAATCAAGAAATAAAAATTTAATCAGTTGAAGCTGGGACATTTGTAAAGATATTTAAGTAGAAGAACTTTATATTGATACTTATTATAATAAAAAATGACAAATATGCAAGTGCAAGACAGTGTTTTTTTTATATATATAATAGTTTATTTTTACATCATTTTGTACTTTTTTTTTTCATCTCAATTGTAATCCCCGTGGGTTTCCCATCACCAAGTCACCTGTGTGTCATCACCATAATCCCGTGCACTTCCCCCCCGTTTTTGATCCCACTCCCCACTCCACCCCCACAAAATGTCTCTGGTATATGGCTGTTAATTATTCTTATTATTTACTCGCTTGGTCCATTATACTCCTGCTATGAGCAAAACCGTCCGGTATTTTTCTTTTTCTTTCTGGTTTATCTCACTAAGCATGATCTTTTCCAGCTCCATCCAAGTTGCTGCAAAAGACATGTGTTTCTTTTTTTTGGTTGCTGAGTAATATTCCATTGTGTATATGTACCACATCTTTTTAATCTAGTCATCGACTTTTGGGCATTTGGGCTGCTTCCATGTTTTTCCAATAGTAAATAAAGCAGCAATAAACATGGGGTGCAGGTACCTTTTTGACTCAGTGTTTTTGTGTCTTTTGGATAGATACCTTGGAGTGGGATTGCTGGGTCGTAGGGAAGCTCCATGTTAAGCAGTTTGAGGAACCTCCAAACAATTTTCCAAGTGGCTGTATTAGTTTGCATTCCCACAAGCAGTGCAGGAGAGTTCCTTTTTCTCCACATCCTCGCCAACATTTGTTGTTGCTAGTTGTTTGAAGATGTGCAATTCTCACTGGGGTGAGGTGGTATCTCATTGTGGTTTTAATTTGCATCTCCCTTATTACAAATGATGTTGAACATTTTTTCATATGTTCGTTGGCCATCTGCATTTCCTTTTTGGAGAAGTGTCTTTTTAGCTCTACTGCCCATTTTTTGATGGGGTTGTTTATTTTTGTTGAGTTTTATCAATTCTCCATATATTTTTGTGATCAGTCCTTTATCACTAGTTTTGTGTGAGAAAATGTTTTCCCAATTAGTGGGCTGTCTGTTTGTTTTTTGTAATGTCTCTTTTGCTGTACAAAAGCTCTAACTTGATGTAGTCCCATCTATTTATCCTTGCCTTCACTATTGTGGCATTGGGTGTTCTATCTTTAAAGATGTCACCGAAGTGTATGTCGTGTAGTATTTGGCCCATCTTTGCCTCCAGGTATTTTATGATTTCTGTCTTTAATCCATTTCAAGTTGATTTTTGTGTATGGAGTGAGGCAGTGATCTAGTTTCATTTTTTTTTCATGTAGCTTCCCAGTTTTCCCAGCACCATTTGCTGAACAAACTTTCTTTGTTCCATTATATCTTCTTTACTCCTTTGGCAAGACAGTGTCTTTAAACACCTATAGATGCATACAAGATATGACTAAATTTACATAATACATTTATGAATTATTTCTCTAATTGTCACTTTTATGAGCAAACTATGGTGAGATCTTAGTACAGTCATAACAATTACTTTGGTTATTAACTTCCTGTAGATAACAATTATAAAATCTGGACAAAATACTTAAATAGTTATTGGAGAGTACCTACCTAATTCTTAACCAGGCAAGAACTAGAGATAATTTACATTTCAAAGGAAGGTTTTCAATCTCACTGGGTAATACTATGTTCACCAAGAGTTTTGCCCTGAGGGCACTCTGCAGTGTTTATGGTGTGAGGTGATTGAACTCAAGTTGAGCACTGTATTCTTATTAGCTGGCTGTAACAAAGAATAGTGTTCAGGACTCCCACAGCACAGAAATTATGGAAAGAAATACTATTTAAAAAAAAAAGCCATGTGAGACGGACCCCATAATCTTCTTATAAGCTCTCTTTAAATCTTTACTGGCTTCTAAAAAATACTTACAGAGACTCAAAAAAAAAATAGCTTGAAGAGTTAAAAAAAAATTTTGTTTGTTCCCCCATAGGAAAGCATTTAGGATGGCATAGAAATGCCTCAAGCTTGTCAAATATTCAAGTATATAATACAGCCCTATAAACTCAAGGTGATCATATAGTAATTTAATTGCCAAGAAAAAAAAATTAACACAGAAGCCAGTCTCTACTGTGTGTTATTATAATGTCCAATTTATAAACAAAAATTACTAGATATATATGTCAGTTTTGTTTCCACTTAGGTTAAAAGAAAATTTCCAGAAAACAATACTATATCTTAACAGTTGAAAAAATCCAGAACATCTACAAAATCATAATTTTTGATCCTATTAGTAAGAGAGTCATCACATAAACTATAGCAAGTACTTCTGCAGTGTATCTGTAAAATAAGAGAGTAAAACAAATCAAGTTTTAGGAAATTCTGTAAGGAAAAGTATGAACTATTAAAATGATAGTTCAGTATCTCTGGAAGCACAGGCTTTCTTTCTCTATAGGGTACTCACTAGAAAGATATAGAGAGGGGGCCCTCGATGGTGGTGCAGTGGGTTAAAGCACAGCACTGAGAAGCTAAAGCCACTTCAACATGAGTTTGATCCCCGCCCCCAAGGTGATCTACATGGCCTGGCAGACGTCTCCTGACCCGCCCGCTGCTGCCCTCATCAGTGTACTTGGTCGATTTACCTGTCCTGCTCCCCACTCTGTCTCTGGTAAACACTTTCACTGCCCTTTGGCCTGTACCTCAGCTCTGTATGCATAAATAAATAAATCTTAAAAAAGAAAAGATAACATTAAAAAAAGAAAAAGATTGAGAGAGGAAGAGTACATTAGTGAGTGTATCCTTTGGTGGTGTACAGTCACATGAAAAACGTACCCACTTTCTACACTCTTCTTTTATAGAATGCAGAGATTAGCAGCAAGCTTGGAGGTGGGGGTGAAAGAAGCTAAAGGACACATTAGAAGGTTACCTAGTTCCTTCTGTTTGACTATACAGAGAATTTTCATGTACACATCCCATTAAATATGCATGTTTGACTCAAAAGTGGGCTAAATAAAGAACATATTTGAATAGAATGTCTTAGTTTGGTCATAGTTCAGCTGAAATATTCTCTGATTTACTTGTGACCATAAAATTCTACAGGATGGAAAAATAATGGTTTTAATTCACAAATTAAAAATTTATTGAAAAATAATTGTTTCCTGATAACTTTGTTATACAAATAAATTCACATTTCATAATCATGGTGTCATATAAATACATATTACCATGGGAAAATGAAGTTTATATACTTTTGGTTATGTCATTCCTCTAATTTTCCTTTCTCTTATTACTTTAATGAAATTTTAATCTTTTTATGTGCATAAAATATAGTTATCTTTAATTCAAGGCTTCAAGATATTATCTACTTTTATAAGAAATCATAGTTCTTTAAAAGAAAAAAATATAAAACATTTGCTATGGAATAGTATCAAGTTTGTGTTTTGACTCTTAGCTAATCATTAAAAATAGCTAATTATTAGAAACAGAACAGGAGAGTAAAACTTAAGTGTTTTGATTTCTCTTTGGTTGTTAAATTTATCACTGTGTACCTTCCACATTATACCTAGATTCATCAGTGTTTCAGAGTTAATTATGAATTGTACTTACTTAGAGGATACATAAAAGAGATTATAGGGAAAAGTTTCTTCATGTTTTGAAAGAGATTAAAATTTCTGAAACCCCTCCCCAAACTTTCCTAGTGAATCATATCATTTAAATTAATGTTGCAATATACCCACATAAAATATATTATAGGTTTAATATATTGTACAGTGTAGTATTCTTGAGAATAATTAAGTATTATTTTTCTACTTAGATAACCAATAGATAAATTTCATATAATTTAGGCATGTTACTAATCATTGTACCCTAACTAATGAGATCAGCCAAAAGCCAATTGGGAATGTTGAGATTTATTTGAGTACTATCTTGAATATCCTGCAGGTTCTAGAATTTGTATATGCTGAAAGATGTTATGAATTTATTTTTCTGACATCTTCTTC
Source organism: Condylura cristata (assembly GCF_000260355.1). NCBI lineage: Eukaryota > Metazoa > Chordata > Mammalia > Eulipotyphla > Talpidae > Condylura > Condylura cristata. The sequence goes on from NW_004567110.1 coordinate 34,894,876, forward strand.
ATGAGAAATCTCCATCATTCTCAATAGTAATTTGCTTTGTGGACTGCTGGACAATTAAGTTTAATACATTTTTATGGAATGTCTAAAGACATGCTTGGGGATAGTATGCATATTTTCACTCTATTCATGAGTGAACCAATATCTGCCTTATTTAATCTTACACATGCATTGTGTAACATCCATCTTACTAACCTGACATGAAATGGAAAAATTGACTTACAAATACTTTATAAATCTAAAAGCAACTATTTTAAGAAATTTTTGGAAAAATTAAATAATTATGATCACCATCATCTCCTATGGCATAGATTAACTGCTGAATTTTCATTTTTTGGTAGGTTCATTATTTAGTAGATATATTCTGATAAGCTACAATAAAATATGTATCTTTAGGGCTTAAAGTAATTTACTTAAAATTATTATTTATACTTTAATTTTAAAGCAATTTTTACAATACAAGTGAGAGGGAAGTAAAAAAGATTCTTTATATTCCTTGTGCACACACATGCATAGCTTCTCACATTAACAAACTCAGTAGAGTGGTACATTTTTTCTCAATTATAGATGCGCATTAATATAACATATTCAGTGAATGCCCATAGTTTACATTAGGATTCATTCCTGGTAGACATTCTATGGGCTGAGTATTTTTACTGACCTGAAATTCTTATCCCTATCCCCACTCTTGGCAACCAGTAATATTTTTACTATTGCCATTGATTTACCTTTTTGGGAATGTCATATAGTTGGAATCATATAGTATGTAATCTCTTCATAGTGATTTCTTTCACTTAATAAATATTCTCTATGTGTTTAAATAACTTACTAGTTCAAATACTTTGAGAACTAAATAAAATGTTATGTCTCAAGGTACCACAATTTATTTGTCCATTTACCTACTGAAGAACATCTTAATTATGTCCAAGTTTCAGTAATTTATAAATAACACATTTTTTAAACATTCTTGGACAGGTTTTTGTGTGAACATGAGTTTTCAACTCCTCTGGGTAAAGAGAAGAGTACAGTTTTGCTCAATCTTATTATAAGAGTATGTTTAGTTTTGTAATAAGCTGTCAAACTGTCTTCCAAGATGATTGAACCATTTTTCATTTCCACCAACAACATAGGATAGTTCCTGTTGTCATACATCCTTGCCAACACTTGATGTTGTCAATGTTCCAAACTCTGGCCATATAATAGATGTGTAGTGGCATCTCATTTTAAAAAGATAGTTTAGTTCTTTGTAATACATTTACAATGAAGCTAAAATTTGAGAGAGCTTCTTCACAGAATCATTTCCATGACTCCATTTTGTAATATCTCCCATCTCAAACAAAACAAAACTCCTTTATTTTCATAATCCCTCTCCAAATATAATGGTATGTGATTGCTTTTGGAAATTACATATTCCTGAGTTGAATTATCTAAAAAATTAGTTTTAGTTAAATACTTAGATATATACATAAGGCTAAATATATATATTTGTGAGAACTTTTCACTTTTTAGCTGAATGTTTCATATTTGATATTGGTAGAATTAAAAATGAATGTATCATATGAACATTATATTTAGGGAAAAACTACCAACAGGTTTTTAAAACCACTTATTAGAGTTGTATAGAAATTAATTGCTTCTTTCTTCTTTTATCACATAAATAGTTCTCCTTCACCTAATGAAGCTAACAAAACACCCTGTTCAGCTTTCTGAAGCCTACTTTATCCTTTCCAAATGAAAAATAATACTGATTGCTTTTCTTTTTTTACAGAACATTCTAAAGAATTGATTATTTCATTTCCGAACTTAAAGCTGTTGCACCTTATCTGGAAACCCATCAGAAACTTTTTATTGAATTTCCAAGTAGCCAGAGAATTACTCTTAATCTTCTGAAATACTGCTGGCTATTTTTCTTTTCAAAATATGCCATGCTAATAAATAGCCAGTAATTCTCCTGAAAATAAGTCTCTGATTACTAGTGTAGACTTGTGCTAGACCTATAATTCACTTCTAAATGTTTGATAAAGCATATAGATTCCTACATGCAGCAAAGGCAATTCACTAGCACATTGTTTATTGCTGGAGATTTCCATAGTATTCAATTATGCACACTGAATAAACTGAATGCAAGTGTGAAAAAGGTTCAAATTATATGTCACATTAAAAAAAAATCATGTTATTGAAGGTGAAGTCTTGAATGCACAACTATGGCATTTATATTAACACCTAAGCAAGCATATAAACATTTCAATGATACTGAATTCTTCAATATTTTAGACAGTTTTTATGTATGAGCTCTGCAAAATGCAAACTATGTTAAAGTGAGGGCTTGGAGCTATTATAGTCACCCTGATTTTAGACCATAAGCCATAACAAAATAAAAGGAGTTTAGCTCCCAAAGCTAAATAATTTAGGAAAACATGTCCTTATATGGAGCAGGCTGTTAAAAGGAATACTATTTAGAGTAAAATAGGCCAGTATTTTGATGAAAGACTCCATTATATATACAAATATAACCTGAATAATCAAAGACAAGTCTTACATAATCATTTTAAAAATCCTCATTTAAAATGAGAAAATAAGAGGATGATAATGAAGTTTAAATGGGATGTTGTGTAAATGTGACACAGCTGCTTTTCTTTCCTAATTGAGAAATATTTGTTATTTAAATACTTTAAATGGTAGTATTTTTCTCCATAGGTCATATCATGTAAAATTTACTGCAGAATTAAAATTAGAGTATTTTGAAAGTAAACAGTACTTAGGTTTAGCCCTTAAGCCTTTTGAAATAAAATAAAAATTTTGAAATATTACTACACCTGTTATCTCTAGAAGTTGAACTTTCATTTCACCCATATAATAGTTGAGTCCCAGAGATTAGTCACATCTAGAAACATCTGTGTTTTATGAATTGTGATTTTCTTTTTTTATCACAATGATGAGAATCATCTAGCTCCCATCCAAAGAAAGTGGTCCTCAAAGTCTGGCACATACAGTACACAGGACATTAAATTTATGATGAAGCATATCAAATACTGGGTTTCTGGAATGGTGGCAGTCAATCTGACTTCATTAAGAGGTTGTTGGCTATTTTTGTGGAAACTGAAGTCTTGAGGAATCTAAAAAGCACTCCTAGCACTGCCTTGTCTTTGCAGCCAGTAAAGTTAAAAAGTAAAGACAGTTCATCAGGACATAAGTGTTCCTCTCTAGGTCTGCCCAACTCCTAACTCAAGTAACTATGATGAAAGAATTCAGTATCTCTACAGATGCTCTTCTGGCCCAACATCTTTGCAAACTTCTCCAAACATAAAATGCTAGGCCTTGATATATCTCAGAAATAAAACAATATAAAATGGTATATTCCAAGGCAGTAATCCTAATATAGTGTCCCAGCACTCTGACTCTTCTGTACATATTCATACCATATCAATCTTACTTTGAGTTTAGTCCAGTTTTTTTTTTTTTTTCCTTCTTCCTACTCCTTAGGCCTGGTATAACTTCATTACTTTTTCTAGCCACAGACATCTACAATGAGTAGTTTTGGCTGTTGTTCCTTTCACACATAGAATTCCTTCGCTCTCATAGATTTGCATTTGATTTGATCAGAACACTCCTAGTGATGAACAATTGAAAATGCTATTAAATTACTCCACTTTCTCTTTATCGACATATTTATTGACAATTAATTAAATGCAAGGCGCTGTAGTAGAGTTTTTCTAATCTGCTCTATTACTCAGTAAGGTAGACTTTACATATTTAATTCAGAAGATGAAAACATTAAACCCACAGACAAATAAATTCATTTTTACCACAAAGCAGCAAATGAGTAAGAAATCCAAATCCAGAATTGCTGCCTTCCAAAATTTCTATTCTACATGAAATGCTACTTCCTAGAAACTTAACTGCTCTTGTGAGATGCCAAGGAAAGTTGAATAATCATAGATTGGAGACTGAATTTATCATTCAGTGCTTAAATTCTTTTTTAATCCTTATAATTGTGGGCATACTTCTTATGAAATTTCTATAGCAGCTATACTCATCCTTCACCTTTTCTTTAGATTCTCAGTGCTGTGCTTTAACCCGCTGCGCCACCAGGGAGGGCCCCCTTCACCTTTTCTTGTCCTTTTATGTTTATCCAATTGTTTGTTTTATTTAAATATTTAAAACTTCTAATTACATAAATTATTTCTATTTCCTCTAGTCACCTCTCTAAAAGTTAAAGAGAAGTTTCAACAAACCATAAAATCCATGAAAATAAAAATATAGAAGAGGTGATATTGGATGAAATTTGGCTTCAAAGGATGATAAGAAAATGTATATGTAAGACTTTAATTGACTCTGCAGATTGGCAAAATCAAAGTAACTAGCTGGACAAGCAAAAAGGGGAATTAAAAGTAAGCACAGAAACACCTGGGATGGCTTTGAAAGTGAATAAACACAGGAGATTAGATGATGCTCTATAAGGAACAGTTAGGCCTATGGACACACTTCATCTGCATAACACAGTAAATACAATTTATCTATTTTCTGGCAGAAAATGGAAGTTTAGATTCTGGAAGGACAAATAAGGAGATTGAACCTAAAGTCATGGGGTTCATTGGAACTCCATAGCCATATGAGATATGAAGAATATTCTTCCTCTCACACCCACTACCATGCTCACCAACTCTAGCCTTTTGTCACCAGTGGCTCCCACAGTGCTGACAACTGGACATATGCTGAGTGCAGAGTTGAAAGAACCCACAGAAACAGTTTTGGGAGCCCACTAACTAAAAGACCGAGCTTTTGCTGTCACCATGCTGGTAAATGCCATCCTTTAACCAGCCATTCTCGCAGACAACATGCTCTAATGAACTTGGTAGTGCTTCCACATGAACACAAATGAACAACCAGTGATCACCAGGCCTTTGAGAAAAACTACTCAACCAATAATGTGGCAAAATATAGAAAGGTGAAAAAAGTCATTAAGTAGTAAGATGAAAACTTATTTAGATGCACAATGATCAGAGGGAAAAAAAAAAACTTGTAAATGGCTACCTGTCGGGATAGAGAATTAGAGGTGGAGGGTGGTGTGTCAGAAACTTCCCTTTTGTTTGTTATTAGAGGGCAAAGGACTTAAAAAAAAAACATGTTACTACTTTGATTAAAAATATGGAGTCCCTCAACATTGTGCTATTCCCTCATCGACTCAAAGGTGTTTGTATCTGAACCAGTCTTTATCTTATTCTTCTCACAGAGACAGTGGTGTTTTTATCTCACTTTCATCATTTGTGACCTGGATCAGTGGCTCACGGTTGCACATTATATTCACCTAGGCCAGTTTTATTTTTATTAATGTTTTAGCCCTTCCTTTCTGCAACTCCAAGTCTAAGGATATCCTTTCAATTTAGAAACAACAGGCAGCCAACATCTCTCTCTCTCTCTTCAGGTTGTTACTTATTGTTATTTTATTTTTCCCTATCACCATCCCTTGTGTCCCTTAGTACCTTTCTCTTCTGCTTCTCTCTTAATTTTAATGCACTCAGGAAGTTTATTGATGTATATAGTAGTTTTTTAAAGTGTTTCATATTGTTGGATTTTTTTCTTTCTATTTTTTATGATTTATTTATTTATGCATACAGACCTGGGGTACAGGCCAGAGGTGCAAGGGTGGTGAGAGGATTCACCAGAAACAGAGTGAGGAGCAGAATAGACAGATTGACTGAAATACACTGCTGAGGGGAGCAGCAAACAAGACAGGCAAGGTCTGCTGAGCTATGTGGGTTAACTTCCTGGCAGGGGATTGAACTCAGGCCACAGTGATGATAGCATGTTATCTCTGAGACTTAACTCCTATGCCACCAGAAGCCCCTGGATTGTATGTTACATGAATATCCAGTAATTTATTTTTATTATTCTGACTTATTTTGCTGTATATAATCTTTCTCAGATTCCCTCCATTTTTTTGAAAATGACTATATTTCTTCCTTTTTGTGACTATGTACTATTTCATGGTATATTTGTAGCACATCTTTTTGACCCATGTGTCCATTGAAGAAGAGTTAGGCTCTTTTGGTGTCCTAGATATTGTAAGTAATGCTGCTGTGAATATGGGTTTTATTGCTGATGTTTCATATTTTGTGGGATTGCCAGGTCATAGAATATTTCTGTTTTTTAATTTTTTTAAGTTAAATGAAGATTGATTTCCACAATGGTTTTAACAGTTCATATCATTGTGAACAATGTCATTGGGCTCCTTTTTGTACACATCCTCTCTAACACTTGTTTTCAGAGAGGTCTCTTTGCTAGCTGCCATTCTCATGGGTGTGAGGGCTTATCTCACTGTAGTTTTAATCTGTATTACTTCATTTTTTAAAAAGATTTATTTATTTGTGCATACAAAACTGCGGTACAGGCTAGAGGTGCAAGGGCAGTGAGAGGCTTCACTAGAGACAGAGTGGGGAGCAGAACAGGAAGATTGTCAAAGTATGCTGCTGAGGGGAGAAATGGGTGAGCAGGAGAGGTCTGCTGCGCCATGTGGATCACCTCAGGGTGGGCAGAGGTCCAACTCATGCTAAAGTGGCTTTAGCTTCTTAGTGCTGTGCTTTAACCTGCTGCACCACCAGGGAGGGTCCTGTATCACTTTTATTAGAGTGATAATATAATGTTTTTCACATGTCTTTTGGCCTCTGGCTTTCTATGATGCCGTGATCAAAATATTTGTTTCTATGAAATATCTTTTATATTATAGATTTTATATTATTTTATATAGTGCTTATTTTTTTCTTTCATGCATTATGTTTACTTCCACTTCATTATAGTATTTAGCTTTAATTATTAATTTTAAATAGTTTCTAATATTTTTATTTTATTGTAACAGAAGTCATATTTTATTGTACTAGAGGTCATAGGTTTTTGCTGAGTTTGTTTTTTTTAAGATTTATGAAATAATCTCACTATATTAGATGAAATATTTAAATTACAAGACAATTTGTGTATTTAAGTGTATTTCTTTCCCCTTCTGAACTATTTGTTTCTTTATCTTTTTACTAAGGTTATATTGGTTTACAACATTGCATATGACTTGGTAGTATAGAATCACATTATTCCTGTGCATGTTACCACATCACACCCACCACTGAAAGTCCCCAGTCACAGTCCATTTGCCCCCCCTCTGATTTTGTTTTACTTTGTTTTTGACAATATAGTAGTTTGATATAATACTAACTAAAATTGTTAAATGTTTTTTGTTATGGTTTTAATTTTGTAGGGAACTATTAGCCCTATTCCTAAATTATATTTATAGTTTATAATTAAAAGGTACCACTGTACATATTTTGGGTTTTGTATGCTCCTAATCCCACTATATTCTTGGTCCCATTTGCAACCTCCTTCATTATTGGAATATGCTGATAGTTTATCGAGATGGATGGAACATAAAGTTGGTGCAGAGAGTTTATGAGTTTATCAGTATGGGAATACTCTTTAGTACAGGATTTAACACCATAAACACCCCTGGGAGATGGTGCTAAAATAACTCTAGAATGACTCTTAGAAGCTAGCAAAAACTGTTTGTGCAAGCTATGTGAAGCAAAATGCCAGAACTGCTGGGGAAGTTAAAGGAGAAACAAATGGCAGATGAGATGACCATGCCAGATAGTTTCTATTGGGCAAGAGTAGGAAAACTACCAGGTGACTTAGTTCACGGAGGAGCTCAGAAAATACTGCAATAAAATGAAGAGGCACTGATGTTGCTGAGATTCTCGGTGTTGCTTTTCATGATAGGGATAATATGACCCCCAGACGAGAGACTAGGTGTTGGATCTCAAACATTTTAAGTCAACAGTGATAATTATTTTTGAAGAGTATCCAGGTTGATTGAAACAACCAGTTAATAATATATGTATGTCTTTTTTTTTACATGTTGCTCTAGTATTTGCACAATGAAATAAACAAAGTCATAGGGATAGGAATGGACCTATGCCTAGGACCAGCAAGACAGATTCTTATCAAGATGGACATAATTGCTACTGCAAATCAATATCCTACTTATCAATATCAGAGATCAATGCAGAATGCTCAAAATGGTATCTTTCAAGTCAAGAAGTCACTTAGTATTAAATTGACAACTTTGTACCTTTTCATTCTCATGGGACAGGGGTTCATTTTATGGAAACTGATACTTAGCAAAGGATTTCCCTTTTTAGTCATGGGGTATTAAATAGCAACTCTTCCAAGATCTTACAGAATTTTTGATTCACGGCATGACCTATATAAAATGATCTTGAGCTAGAAGACCTACTTTATAACAAATAAGTTCAGTGAAGGATTCAAGACAGTGGAAACCAAACTGCATTTCATAAAATCTGGAGTCCTTATAGGACAGAGAGATGACTACTGAAGGACCAACTTAGGGCAACTAAAAGATGAGATGTTAAGATATAGGGCACCAGCTTCAGGATGCAGCATACACCCCAAGTCTTTGACCATGTAATGATGTGGTATCTCTCCTAAAATCAGTACAAAGCAGGAGGATCTAAGAGATGCACATCTAATTGCAGTGACTGCTCTGCCATTCTGCTTGGATACGTCCCTTGAGATGGAAGAATTTATGTCCCTAAACCCTAATATTCAGTACTCTTGGAACATTTTCTCAGCTAAAGAGAGCTGCCTTGTTCAAGGACATATTCCCGCTGGACTAGTTTTATCTACTGCCTGTTTGAGCTATCTGAAGTTACAAAGCAACACATCCCCTTACACCAAAATGGTCTTCCCCACTACAGAGCACCTCATGGAGTTGTCAAAGACCCCATTTCTTCCTTTTCTAGCACAGATTTTGATACTGGGAGAACTAGTATTCTTTAAAGCATTCTAATGATCAGCTCTGCATCTGATTTCAGGGAAGCCCACTCGATAACATTCCTATACTAAATTTTATATGCTTATCCAGATATATGATTTTCTAAGCACAGGAAGATTGCATCTAAGGAGGATTTTTTTTTAATTTAATGTGCTAAAATATAACATGAATCACAAATAGTTTTTCTTCATTCTCACAGCATTATTATCATATTTCAAAGCCAAATGCTTTTACAAATTCAGTGGTTATATATTTAAGGATATTTTTCAAGTGAACAATTTTAAATCTATATTCATTCATGAATCCCTTCTATGTCTCCTCTAAAATATAAATTAATATAAATCTTCAAAAGAAATTCCAGCTGTCAGGATTTGATTTATAAGATAGAATTATTTGTAGACAGATAAGTTGATGAACAGTGACTTTATTAATGAACAAATGCTCACAGAATCCATGAGAGAATATGTAGAAAGAAACAAATATGATTCAGTTTTTGCTTTCAACATGTCAGCATTTAGGTAGCATTGGGATCATCTTATAATTTCTGTATTATTGTTGCTTTCTTCTCTTTGTTAAAAAAATATAAGGAAGAAATAATTTTGGGGTGTACAAGTCCAAATGCCACATGGATTATGAGAAACATTGCAAATTTTGAAATTAGATATATTTGCTATTTAATAAATGAGAAAGTTTCTGCACATTATTACAGCTTTTTGAACCTGTTTCCTTATTTATTAACTGGTAAATGTTGAAATTATTTGAAAGATCTAAAAAGAGATTAATCTCTTATCATTTAATGGCACATATACAGTGTTCAATAAAGGTTAATGTTATTTATGCTACCACTTTTAAAATGATGCCACCACTTCAAAAGAAAAAATGAAGTTTGAAAGTTGAGATAACTGTCAGGCTATAATTTTTATATCAAGATAAAAACATAATTACTTATATTTACCTCTGTCTTGTTATCTTCATGAGAGACAGAACTTTCATTTCCTATGTTCTTTGAGGGTCTTTTATTAGTTATATTGAGAAATGTACTTATTATGTAATATGAAAGCCAGTGAAATTCAATTAACTGCTCTTTTCCCCATTCTCCTCCTGACATTTTTTAATGTCAGTGATGGACTGAAATGACTATGAGTTGATATCTGTAATTTCATCTTTTTTGTCTTAAATGTCTGTAACGGTTTGCTTTGTTTATACTATTGTGTTAAAGCAGCAATCAATCCTTTCAGTTCACTAACTTTTACAGTCTCCCTTAAAAGTTGGCTTACTTAGTTCAGAACTTTCAGAGTGAAGCAAATTTTTTCTTGCTAATTATTGATTATCCCATGTGGCATATATAATTATCCTCAAAGAGTACCCACTTTAATGGTTGAGGAGAAAACAGAAAATGACTGACCATTTTAAGATGTCTTCATTCTGTAAATACTGTCCTGTACATTCTAAAAAGAACTGATTTTCCAGTACAATTAAATTTGAATTTAGAACAATTGTGAAATGAGCACTAATGAATATAAAATGGAACTTGAGGAGAAAGCTGGGGGAAAAAATGGGGAGAAGTCACAATGACCAGTGGAGGAAGATTATGCATGTTTTGGTGGTAGTGTGATATGATAACATACATCTGAAAAGGTGTGATCCTATATCCCAAAATCATATACAGTGATGTAAACCAGAGTTACCGCAAAAGAAAAAAGATACAAAAAAGTAAGCAATGTGGAACCTAACACCTTTAGAGACCTGAATATACCCAAATATATTGCCCCCTAATAATTCTTAAAATTTGCTAAGAAAAATGTAATTGAAACACAGTTTGTTAAAAAACCATATGAAGACTCAGCATTAATTATCATGTATTTATCATAATTAATATTATCTATTAATGAAATGGCTATTATTCCACAGTTAAATAAGTCAAATTAAGTTATTCCATCCAGTACTAAGCAGAGATGTCTTAGCCTAAGATAAGATTTACTCTAAGGGAACAATGAATTATTTCTAGTCACTGGTCTCAACATCACGATTTGCATTATACCATATTAGGTAGAGGTTTCTCCACGTGTGCACATTAGCAAATGACCCTTAAATACAGGGAATACAATGTTCATACCAGGACCAGCTGCATTTGAATATAGAAGGCAACAAAACATGCCTTCAATTTATTCTTTTTCCAACTGCATTCCCTTTATTAATCACATTCTTCTGTTCCCAGGCACCCAGCTTTTATCTCAAATCTCCCTCTGTTATTAACTCCACAACCTCAGCATCCATTTATATACTACCAATTCTCTGAATTCTATCTTCAGATTAGATCTGTCTTCTGTTCTTCTGACCCTGAAAGCCCATCTAATATCTTCAGTGAACATTCCTCAGAACCTCAAACTCAACAGATGGTGCAATGAACTGATTATTCTTCACTCCAAACGGTCCCTCTTTCTGTTTCCTGCATCTGAGGATATAGATGTGCTCATGACCTGCTCTATGACTTCTCCATCTCCTGTTTGTTGCCAGTTCCTTTCGATTTGCTCTGCTCTTGTCACAGTGCTTCATTAGCCATGCAGAGAAAGACAGTTCTTTCTTCCATAGCCACAGCCGCTCTGCATACTATTGTATTTGCCTGGAATGTCTTTTTTTTTTTTTAATACACACACACACACACACTAAATTATTTGTGATTCAGATGAGGTGCCACACCTTATAAGAGTTTTCCTACTGCTCTGTTATCAGCAGCTCTTAAGAGTTGCCATCATCACTGTGTGCTAACCTTTGTCTTATCCTAATGGATTACTTTATAATTTTTTAGTTCCCTATAGACTATTCTGTAGGTGTAGACATATTCCTCAATCATCAGTAAATCTTTAAAATTTAGCACAGTTTATAGTTTATAATAAGCATACAGTAATTTTTTATGAAAAGATAAATTAATTGCAACTTTACAAATGTGATTTGTAAGAAAGCAGCTATAAATGAAACTAAAAACAAAACTCATAGAATAAAAACCTGGCTTTGATCTTTGCCACTTTGGGCAAGCAATTTATGAATAGGGATAATAATGAGAGGACTAATAATAGTTTGTTAATATCAGCTAGTTATTTTAAGTTTTATTACCTAGTAATATTTAAATAGAATGCTAAAGCAATATCAAATAGAATGATTGTTTTTGTTTTATTAATGCCTGTATCACGTCTCCCAGAATAAATCTTTGAATGTTTTTAATGAAGTATTTTAACAGAGCATTTAAGCAAGTATAAAAACTAATACAGGTATATACACACACTAAATTATTTGCTATTCAGATAAGACGACATACTTTATGCAAGGTTTTCCTCTAGCTCTATGATCAGCAGTTCCCCACTCTGTCTCTAGTGAACCCTCTCATCCCCCCATCCCCTAACTGTGGCCTCTAGCCCAGTTCTGTATGCATAAAT
>NW_004567110.1:34907242-34920072 GCF_000260355.1 Condylura cristata
GGGGCGGTGAGAGGCTTCACCAGAGACAGAGTGGGGAGCAGAACAGGCAGATCAATGAAGTACACTGCTGAGGGGAGCAGCAGGCAGGTCAGAAGAGGTCCGCCATGCCATAAGGGTCACCTCTGGGGTGGGGGATCAAACTCGCACTGAAGTGGCCAGCTTGCAGTGCTGCATCCTAACCTGTTGCACTACCAGGAAGGGCCCACAGTAACCACCTTTAAAAGAACTGAATACTGGGAAATTAGGTAGCTAGATAAATAGATAGAAAGCATATGTGTGTGTATATATGCAGATATAGAGACATATAGAATTATATAGTAGACCTATATCTATTGTGTATAGAATTATATCAATTCTAGAAAACTAAAATGACAATGAATTATCCTGGAAGTTGTTTGGTGTGTTTGACAGACCACAATATTTCCAACTTCATGAAACTATATCAGCTTAAATTTTAAGCACTATTTAAGAATAATACGGGCACATTTAGGATACAAATTCAGTGCCTGTAGATTACTTAAGATTGCTACATAAGTGTTACTAACACAGAGCTTATGTTTAAAAAATTTTCAAAATTTAATACCGCAGAAGGCAAAACATATTTTAATTCATCACTCTATATAATAACAATAACGTTTAAAGTGCTGAAATAGTTTTTTGTGATTTCAAAATTACAAGTGCAGATTTTGTCTTTAGAACTGAAGTAAGTTGTGAATTCTTAGGAAACACATAATATATATCTATGATCAGCAGTTCCCCACTCTGTCTCTAGTGAACCCTCTCATCCCCCCATCCCCTAACTGTGGCCTCTAGCCCAGTTCTGTATGCATAAATAAATAAATCTTAAGAAAGAACATAGTGAGGGCCCTTCCTGGTGGCACACTGGGTTAAAGCACAGAACTAAGAAGCCAAAGCCACTTAATCATGAGTTCAGTCCCTGCCCCGGAGGTGACCCACACGGCGCGGCAGACCTCTCCTGACTGGCAGCTGCTTCGAATTTCTGCCTGTTCTGCTCCCCACTCTGTCTCTGGTGAATCCTCTCACTGCTCCTGCACCTCTGGCCTATACACCTCTTCTGTATGCATAAATAAATAAATCTTAAAAAAAAAAGAACATAATGAAATTATTACCTCTTTAAAAGTAAATAATGTTTCCTGTTAAATTCATCAAGTCAGTGTTGAAATTTTCAAATGACTTACATTTTTTTAACTGCTTTTCACTTCATTTTTGTTGCTGTTTTAGTCAGGCTCCAAAATGAGGTCACATATTGAAATTAGTTGTCTCTTAAGTCTCTTTTAATCAATATATTCTCTCCTTTTCTCCTTTATCCCTCTTTGACCAGTATTTTTGCTAAAGAAGCCATATTCTATATGCTGTTAATTTTTCCACAATCTGGGACCACTTTTTTACTCCCATCGCGTTGTTTAACATATATTCATTTAGCTGTATTTCCTATAACTTGGTAGTTGAATGTTTAGACCTTAGTTAAGCACTGATGTTATGCTAAAACTGCATTATAGATGGCACAATCTCCCAATCTGAGACATACACTGTCTACTGTTAATTCACTAGGATAGCAAAGTAATGATTTCTGATCAACACTTTTTAATTTATGATAACAATGAGAAATTTTTCCTTGTTTTACATATTAATGCATTGTAGATTGTATAGAAAGGCAGGATAATATTTTATTTTTTCATTCACCAATTTACAAACCAAACCAAGTGTTGGCTTCTAGCATCCAAAAATGTCATCCCAGATCTCCTACCTGAACTTTATTGAATAAAAATTTTGTCTTACTCTTCTGTATTAAAAACATTACATTTATACACTGTCTAAGTAAAATACAGTAACCACCTTTTTTAAAAAAACTTATTTATTTATGCACACAGAACTGGGGTACACTCCAGAGGTACAGGGGCGGTGAGAGGCTTCACCAGAGACAGAGTGGGGAGCAGAACAGGCAGATCAATGAAGTACACTGCTGAGGGGAGCAGCAGGCAGGTCAGAAGAGGTCCGCCATGCCATAAGGGTCACCTCTGGGGTGGGGGATCAAACTCGCACTGAAGTGGCCAGCTTGCAGTGCTGCATCCTAACCTGTTGCACTACCAGGAAGGGCCCACAGTAACCACCTTTAAAAGAACTGAATACTGGGAAATTAGGTAGCTAGATAAATAGATAGAAAGCATATGTGTGTGTATATATGCAGATATAGAGACATATAGAATTATATAGTAGACCTATATCTATTGTGTATAGAATTATATCAATTCTAGAAAACTAAAATGACAATGAATTATCCTGGAAGTTGTTTGGTGTGTTTGACAGACCACAATATTTCCAACTTCATGAAACTATATCAGCTTAAATTTTAAGCACTATTTAAGAATAATACGGGCACATTTAGGATACAAATTCAGTGCCTGTAGATTACTTAAGATTGCTACATAAGTGTTACTAACACAGAGCTTATGTTTAAAAAATTTTCAAAATTTAATACCGCAGAAGGCAAAACATATTTTAATTCATCACTCTATATAATAACAATAACGTTTAAAGTGCTGAAATAGTTTTTTTGTGATTTCAAAATTACAAGTGCAGATTTTGTCTTTAGAACTGAAGTAAGTTGTGAATTCTTAGGAAACACATAATATATATTTTAACAGGGACTCAAAAGAAATAACAAAGGTTAAATAAGTGCTGTGTTGATATTGTTTTCCATCCTGTGTGTGTGTGTGTGTGTGTGTGCAGTCTATGGAAGGGAGGAAGGGAAAGGGCCAGTGTTGTCTAACAGCTTCAGCCACTATGTGCTGGTCCAGCCCCAGGTAAAGAAAGGAAAGGGGCAGCATGAAATCAATAGAACTCTCAGAATGACTGAAAAAAAGATAGATTTGGTCAATGATTAACAAGTGTACTTTATGCATCTCAAATATGATTAAAATAAACTTAATTACTTTTGCAAAACATTTTGGAATTGGATGTTGACAAAACTCACAGTGCAAGAAATTAATGTTCACGTGATCATCCCTGTGTTGTTTAATCTATAAACAAGCAAATGAACAGGGAAAAAAGCACACAATAAGTGCTTCAGTTTGTAGTTGCTGTGAAACTATTCTGGAATACAGTGTATGCTGTACCCATGTCCCTACTTTCTCTTCCATCACTGTAACAGTTTCCTACCAGAAAGATAAAGAAGCAAAAATGAAGAAATAGAACTCAAAACTTCCCACTGACTTTGAACAATAGCACTTCTAAGATTCTATAAGACTTCCTTGTTATCTGATGAGACGTAATCTTATAGCCAGCAAGAAGGAATACTGCACATCTGTGACATTTTTACAACACTTTATTTAAAATTGTAGTGCTTCACTCCTTTCTTCTTAGATGAGGGATGAGTAGGATTTGAATTCCTCAGACTTCTTTTCTACAAGACAGCCCTTATATATCATATATAAGACAGAAAGTGTCCTCTAACTAAACATAACTAAATTTGTTCCCTCTTACCCACATACACACCCTTTGAAAATCTCTTGATTAGGCGAGGCTCCGCAGATAATACAGATAACAGGCATTAAATCACGTACCTCCTTGTTCCTAAGAATAAGTGGAATTTTCTGAGTCAGAAACAGTATGATCAAGGAGATTTTCTACCACCTTATAAAAATCCATTTAATACATATTGCAGGTAACATGGGTTATTGGGTTAATACTGCTCTTTTAGATATGTAGAAAATACTGTCAGTGATGTACTCTGAGGCCGTAGTCTATACTCAAATGTTTACTAACATCTCCTGAGTACTTTTAAAAATATCCATACACCCTCTCAACTTGTCTCCGAGAGTGAGACTTATAAATTGCAACTGCAAACATTCCCAGGTTAATCCAATGTGTAATCAAGATGGGAAAGTGTGGCCATAAGGGAGGAAAGACCAGAAATCAGTGTAACCCAGGGTAGTATGTGTGGCAGCTCTAGAATTGTACGGGTTCTTCTTTAGTACATATTATTTTGTTCCATTCAGTTCTGTCTTAGCCCATTGGTGGGCAGTTTATTATTATTTTTTTTTCTGTAGTAAAAATACAACAATTGGCTTTTCAATACCATTCAGCATTCTGGTTTTAAACAGTTCCAATAACTTTAGGTATTAGAAATAAGAAAGAGTGGCCCATACTCAGTGTAATGCATCAGCCCATAAATAGCTGCTTGACTTTCTCCATTACAGCCTCATGCTGATAAGTCCAAATTTAGGAAACACTTTTATCTATACGGTAGGTGACAAAACTGCTTTGCAGAGACAGCCTTTCATTAAAAAAGCAACTGGTACAGTTTGGGCGGCATCAGGTGAGCTTGAAGCTCAGCTTCACTTACTAGCATTGGTGTTTGTTTAAACATACCGATAGAATAGAATCTCTGCAAAATGGATGCAGCAACCTAAGCATTGAATTTTTTTTTTTTACATTTCCTTTTTAACGTTCTTACATTAGTGATATACAGAAGCAATGAGATTTTTCCTGTAGACTTTTAAAAAAAGATTTATTTATTTATGCATACAGAACTGGGGTACAGGCCAGAGGTGCAGGGGGCAATGAGAGTATTCACCATAGACAGAGTGGGGAGCAGAACAGGCTAACTGATGGAGTACACTGCTGAGGGGAGCAGTGAGCGGGTCAGGAAGGGTCTGCCATGCCCAGGTCAGGAAGGGTTTGCCATGCCATGTGGGTCACCTCTGGAGCCCGGGATCGAGCTCATGCTGAAGTGGCGTTAGCTTCTTATTGCTGTACTTTAACCCACTGCACCACCAGAGAAGGCCCTCATGTAGATTTTTTTTTTTTAAGATTTATTTATTTATTCATATAGAACTAGGGTACAGGCCAGAGATGCGGAGGATGAGAGGATTCACCAGAGATAGAGCGGGGAGCAGAGCAGGCACCTATCGACAAAGTACACTGCTGAGGGGAGCAGCGGGCGGGTCAGGAGAGGTCTGCCACACCATATGGTCACCTCCGGGGCAGGCAGGAATCGAACTCATGCGGAAGTGGCTTAAGCTTCTTAGTACTGTGCTCTAACCCGCTACATCACCAGGGAGGACCCCATCTCCTCCTGTAGATTTTTAAGCATTTATTTTCATTTGATAATGAATCTTTTTTTGTGTGTGTGCATACAGAAGTGGGGTACAGGCCAGAGGTTCAGGGGTGGCGAGAGGCTTCACCAGAGACAGAGTGGGGAGCAGAACAGGCAGATCGACGAAGTACACTGCTGAGGGGAGCAGCGGGCGGGTCAGGAGAGGTCTGCCACACCATGTGGTCACCTCCGGGGCAGGCGGGAATCGAACTCCTGCAGAAGTGGCTTTAGCTTCTCAGTGCTGTGCTTCAACCCGCTGCGCCACCAGGGAGGGCCGATAATGAATCTTAATATAGTGAAACTATGAAAAATTTCACTGGTGAGGTGCCTTATCAACCAACTAACAGTGTTGACTTCTGTGTGCCCCTATAGAGGATGATTTAGTGATGAAGGAGCGTGATGGCTAAATATTGACAAGCTTGGCCAAATTCAATTTTAACACAACGTTTCACTCTGAGTTCTTGACTGACTTTGGCTTTGGATAATGGCTCCTGCTAGAGGGTCTTCTCTTATTTTATCCAGGAGCCCTGATGAGACAGATTCCAGATCTTAAAGGGAAAGCTTTCCGTTTCTCACCATTGAATGCGATGTTGTTTGTGGCTTTGTCATGTGTCCTTTATTCTGTCAAAGAATGTCCCATCTATTACCACTTATTTTAGGATGTTGTCATAACGGGATGTTGAACCTTTTCAAATATTTTTTCTGCATCTATCGATAAAATAATCAATTGATCAAAGGATATATTTTCCCTTGAAAATACTCATTTTCTATAGTATTGAGTTAATTTATTCATTTTTTTAAAGATTTATTTTTTTATTCAGAACTGGGGAACAGGCCAGAGATGCGGAGGGTGAGAGGATTCACCGGAGACACAGTGGGGAGCAGAACAGGCAGATCGATGAAGTACACAGTGGAGGGGAGCAGCGGGCGGGAGCAGCGGGCGAGTAAGGAGAGGTCTGCC
Source organism: Condylura cristata (assembly GCF_000260355.1). Lineage (NCBI taxonomy): Eukaryota > Metazoa > Chordata > Mammalia > Eulipotyphla > Talpidae > Condylura > Condylura cristata. The sequence continues at coordinate 34,913,323 of NW_004567110.1, forward strand.
GCGCCATGTGGTCACCTCCAGAGCAGGCGGGGATCGAACTCATGCGGAAGTGGCTTAGGCTTCTTTGTGCAGTCCTTTAACCTGCTGCACCACCAGGGAGGGCCAATTCATAATTTTTATAGCAAAGTGTTATTGGAATATACAGAATAAACATTTAGGTAATACCACATAGTCATTTAGAAAGTTTTGGAGGCCAGTAGGAAAGGATACTTTCAATATCTTGCTCCATCTGAACCAATACCGCATTATGATATTGTTTTCTATTGGTATTTTAAAAAATATATATTTTTAAGGTCTGTTGCCATTGTTAGAATTATGAATAGCATGTCTTTTTATTGTTGCAAATGTGTTGAGGAGTCATTAACAATAGAAAATGTTATTGGTGCATAAGCACCTTTGTGGGGTTGAGGTATCTTGTTTAATATTATAGTATGGCAAAAGGGTCTTTTACAGCTTTTACACACCTAAGAATTCCTGTAGTAAACCCACTTTTTAAAAAAAATATTAACTTTACTATTTTCTTTCAAGTCCTAACTAATAAGAATCTGTAATAACTATTGACTTCAGGTTTGCTGAATCAGGTCTCTGTTCACATTTCTTTAAGTTACACATTGAACTGGTTCTCATTCCCAACTGTATTTGAAAATCATTGGAGCAAGTTTTAGAAAGCAGTTATGTTTGCACTCTAGCCTCAACCAATTGAAATGGAATCATAAGAATGTGGCTTGGGAACCTATATTTTCTAAACAATTTCCCCAATTGATTCCAGTGTACAGTAGTGATTGAGAACATTTGCTATAGACTTTTCACACTATATTGTTCCTTTAATATAAGACCAATATCTTTCCTGAATAGTTACTTGAGTTAGTACACTTGAATATCTTAATGTTGGTCATCCAGAGATAAATGGATGAAGAAGTTTAAGATACACACACATTTTACATAGAATCTATATCTAATTAAATATGATCAGTCACAAAAAGAGAAGAAAAACCTTTCTTTTACAAAAATGTAGAGTTGGGGGCATTATGATAAGTGAAGTAAATCAGCAGAAAAAAAACAAATACTGTAAGATATTATATATGGACTCTGAAATGTCAAATTCAAAGACATGTTATTGTCAGGGTCTGAGGAGTAGGGGGAATTGTAAATGCTGGTCTAAGATTACAAAATACCAGGTATAAATAAATAAGCTGTGGGACCTAACATGCAACATGGTAACTATAGTTACTAGAACTGCATTATGTATTTGAAAGTTGCTAAGAGAGTACAACTTTAAACAGTCTGACCAGTGAATATATGCATTCTTACATACATAAACGGTAACTAAGTAAGACTATGGAAGAATTCATTAATCTTATTGCGATCAACATTTTACAAAATCTATTGTCTCAAATCATCATCCCATACATTCTAAACTCTCAGTGTTATTTGTCTACTGTATCTCAGTGAAGCTGTATAAAATTGAATTTATTGACCAAAGCATCCAACAAATGTTTTAAATAAAACAAAGCTTAAGTGAAAAGGAAATTGATGAAAGCATTTGTTTGTGTATCACAGATGGCTAAGAGCTCAACTTGTTTCTTTGTGAAGTGATCTGCTTGGCTTGCTTCTAGGTAGATTAGAAGCATTTCAGAACATGGATCCCCAGGAAACAGGATGACTGGCTTCAACTTGTCAATATGCTATAAAATGTGACTTTAAGGGTCTGTTCAGTTCCAAAGTGTGGACACATCACTTGCTTCGTCATTTGCTTTAAGAGTGTACTTAAAAAGCTTTTATTATTATTGTTATTACTATGTTAATAATGTCACTTCTCCATTGCTAAAATAAGTTGCAGATGAATGTAAGTTTCCAGTGCAGGAATTTAATTGCTTCAAAACATGATTTGATACTACCATCATAAATCAGTGAAGCATACAGTTACAAGAATGAAAAAGAAGGAACACAAAGGGAAAATGAACAAAACATTGTAACATATATAAATTACAGCTTCTCACAGCATACTGAATAAACTTTTTCTGTACAGAAATTATTTCTCATCTCTAATTTTATCAAATATTTATCATTTCTACACATGATTTAATAAATAATTCCAACCAATGAGAACTTTGGTACTATAAACATGGGATGTCAGAAATCTTGTTTCTTTTTTTTTTTTTAAGATTTATTTATTTATACGTACAGAACTAGGGTACAGACAAGAGGAGCGGGAAGTGAGAGGATTCACCAGAGACAGAGTGACTGAACAGACAGATTGACTGAAATACATTGCTGAGAGGAGAACAGGTAGGTCAGGAGAAGTCTCCCATGCAAAGTGGGAGATGCAAAGTGGTTACCTCCCTGGCTGAGTATAGAACTCATGGCGGAGTGGCTGCAATAGCTTCATAGTGCTGTGCTTCAACTGTGATCTTTTAAATCTGGAAAATTTTCTTTGGGTTTTAATAATCAAAAAATTGGAAATAAATATTAATTTTGTAAATGCTGATCACTAGTATAAATATGAATTAGAAATTTATAATTTTAAACATCTTTAAATTTTATTTGCATATTGAAATCTTCCACTGAAATGGTTACATAGAACTCATTTCAAATATTAAAATATGATCGCTTATTCTAAAATGAATGACATTTTCTTTTCTGATCACTTTTATAAATAATTTTTCTCTAATAGATTTAAGTAAGTTATTACATTGAGACTATTTATTGAATAACTACTAAGTGTAAAAATTATGATAATGTCTAGAAGATACACGAGTACTTTCCAAAGCGCCCCATCTGGTGGTGACAGTGCATAAAAGCAGGATGTGAAATATAACACCAACCATAAAAATGACTGTTAACAGAGGTGGAAATAAGATACAATGGAATATGGCTGTTCTTTGAGTACAGCACAGCAGTTGACAAATTGTGAGATGAAGATCAGTATATTTGCATCAAATTATTTGTTATTTATTAATCCAGCAAACATTTGAATGATTGATCCATTCAACAACATTTAAGTTGTAAGTATTGAGTTAAGGATACAAATTTGTGTAAGACAGGTTGCCTATTCTAAAATATCTCAGCGTCCTCTGGGAGGGGCAGAAACTAGAGGCTATCTATTACATGACATGCTAATAGCAATCATAGAGTTAGACTAAAAGGATAAAGAGAAATTCTAATTGTTAACCTTCTGAGACTAAGGAATCTCCTTTGTACTTGTGTAACTAGAGAGCATGTTCACATTTATTGAAAACCATATATATATGTATATGTATATATATATATATGTATATGTATATATATATAAGAATCTTCATAAAAATAAACTGGCAAGTTTTACCTATATTTTTGAAAAAAAATGGACTGAATGTGAGAATGTGACCTTATTTCTAAATCTTCAAAATCTTCAAATATACTTTGTGAACAAAGTGCAAAAGTTGCTGCATTATGTATGTTAGCCCCTAACTTTCTGGACCAGAAATTTTTCTCCTTTCCTTTGGTTTCTTGTAATTTAGTTCATGCTTTCCTACTATATTTCTCTCAACTCCTGTCTTTCTCTCTAAATCTTTTTTTTTTTTAAGATTTATTTATTTATGCATGCAGAACTGGGGTCTAGGCCAGAAATGCAGGGGCAGTGAGAGGATTCACCAGAGACAGAGGGGAGCAGAACAGGCTGACTGATGAAGTACTCTGCTGAGGGGAGCAGCGGGCGGGTCAGGTCTGTCTGCCATCTTGGTCACCTGCAGGGCAGGGATCCGGGGTAGGGCTTTAACTTCCCTTTGCTGTGCTTTAACCTGCTGTACCACCAGGGAGGGCCCATCTCTAAATCTTTTTATTTCATATTATATCCCTCTTGATCTCTTTTACACACACACACACACATAATTCAAAGATTTATCAGAGGCTTGGAGTTCCTGCTCATTGTTCTGCAAAGAAGTTTGATAAGGACAGCAGGATTTATTTTTCTCTTTGTTAAGAATTTTTAAACTGTATCATGTTCTAATTTATGTGCCTGAATAATGTTACAGATATTTTCTTATATTGAAATATATATCTTGTTGGAAAACTTCCTGTTCTCTATAACTATACACTTAAAATAGTACAGACTTAGGGAAAATAAACTTAAGGACAGATCATTCAGAACCTGGGTAATGTTGTAAGAGGAGCTCCAAATAACTGAATATCTCAACAAAAATATTAGTATCATATCAGAGGTATGTTCAATTTCTAGTAAACTAATAAATGCAATAAATAAAGGAGTTTATCTTTAAAAAACAAAAGATGACAGTAGTTCTTTGTAAGGGAATATAAGAAAGGGTCAAGTGTGCTGAGGCATGAAAGCAAAGGAAAGAATACCCAAAGTTGGAAAGTATCATGCAATAAAAAATTTTGGACCAAGAACATGATGTAATTGAAACAAGAAAACTGGAGGTGAATGGGCATCTGTGGATAGATCACACCAACATAACTTGCTAGGTCGAGTTTAGTTAAATAAATTCTGTCAGTTGTTATTGTTTAGTGAATTAAATTCCCCACTGGAACTAAAATGCCGGTGAACCAAAGTAACTTCCACCTCCCTGACTCATTCCAGATTTATTATGGCCACTAAGTTGATTTGACTATCAAAGATGTTGGGCCAGTTTTTGCATTATTTTTTTTGCCTAGGCTCTTAAGTTACACTGACTCTTTTCACTTGCTGTTTTTACAGGTATTGATGAGATCTTCATTTGGTCCTACCTATCTGACATACTCACTGTCTTGACCTCTTGCTTCATAACACACACATGCACACATCTGTACTGTCTGCATCTTCTTCTTATTTTTTTTTGATAGTTTGACTTTTATATATGAAATCATGGTTTTTAATGTGAGCTCTTTAGAAATAAGAGTGTAAGTTGTTTTAATTCTGATGGTTCTATTTTATTTAAAGAAAAGTAAAAAGATTTTCATTTTCTCCTCTGCAAATAAATTATTTTTATTTTTTTAAGTCGAAAGTAGTAGTATATTAATGGGTTTTGAGAGACATCAAAATTATCCAGTCTCCTGATTTAACATTTAATTAGCTAGGAAAGCATCCAGATTTTGTAATTGGTACTTACCATTAGATGAATACATTATGCTTTGTTCGGTATACCCATAGTCTTGTACTTTGTAGTAGGAAGTATTATAGGCAAAGGAACTGGGAGTTGGTAGTGAGTACAGATGAATACTTTTTCAAGAATATTAGTGCCCTCCCTGGTGTCACAGTGGGTTAAAGCACAATGCTATGAAGCCATTGCAACACGAATTTGAATCCCAGTCTTGGAGTGATCCACATGGGGGGCAGACTTCTGACCTGCGCACTGCTCCACTCAGCAGTGTATTTTACTCCATCTGCCTGTTCTGCTCCCCACTTTGTCTCTGATGAATTCTCTCACCTACTGCACCTCTGGCCTGTATCCCAGTCCTTATATGCATCAATACATCTTTCTTTTTTAAAAAAGAAAAGAATATTAAGCAACATGATAATTATCAACCCAAGAATTGCAAGAAGTAAATATAAGACCAACTTATCTTGATGGTCTGTATAATTTGGGAGATAATGTACTTCTATAATTTACTAATAAAAAAGATGGTATTGTCAATATTTTGAGTTGTGAAGCTTACAAGTGTCCATAGAAAACAGAACTGCCTGATGTTCAGATTGCTGAATGCAGACTAATACAGCTAATCTATATTGTTATTGTAAATTGTTACAACCCCATCATGCTCAGTCCCCTGATAATTCTAGCTGATTTTTTTTTTTTAAACTTGTCCTTGGATAAGCACAGACAAGTAAAGTTCTACAAATCACAAAACAATATAATTTTTTAGACTGACTTTTTTCTACTATTATCATGATGATTACAATAGATTTTTAATTACTTAACATTTTTACTTTAAAAAAGAAAATTTGTGCTTTAAACTAAAAATTCTGATTCCTTTCTGTTTCTCACTCTGTTGAAAAGATGCTTTTTCAGTTGAAGAGCCCATATGGTGCTTGATGATTTCTCCACTTACACAGCTAATGTTTAAAGGATGTAAATTGTACCATCCAAGTGCTTAAATCATGTTCAGTTTGTTCATACGTAAAGATTTTATTGCTTTTTTCGGTAGCTTTTTACACAAACTAATAATCTGCCAAGTAAACAAAGTTTTTCTAATTTCTCAAGCCTTGATTTTTCCATAGTTTATAGCAAGATTTTTATATTTTCATCATCTGATTTTGTGACATTTATTTTCCAGAATTTTCAAGTACTTTTATCATTTGCTTTTAAGGCAAGGCATCAAATTCACTTCACCTTTCAGAAGTGGTTGTAATCTTTATTAGCATAGAAGCTCTTTACAAAATTTGACTTTAAAAGTAAATACTCGAAAAATATTTAGTGACAAGCGTCTAAATCTTCTGGTCTTGTTTCATCCTATCCAGCTGTAAATTGTTACCAGGTAGGCTGGGAATTGAGACAGATAGCCAGGATGTGAAAAGATCACTGTTAAACACCACAAGAGTTCAGCAAGAGGGACATCAAAAGATTTCCACCTTGAGAGTATTTTTTTTTCTTTATAACATCTGAATTAATTCTAGTTTCAAAGTCTAGTATCTGGAAGCAAAAGGAGTAATACGTTTTCCCCTAAGCTTCAGCCTTTTCTCCACATACCAAACCATATCTTCACTATAATTCTCTTTTTAAGTTAAAGATAATGGAACTTGACCTTACAGTTCTTCTCATAGTTTTTTCATATACT
>NW_004567110.1:34920197-34980975 GCF_000260355.1 Condylura cristata
TGGGGTACAGGCCAGAGGTACAGGGGTGGTGAGAGGATTCACCAAAGGCAGAGTGGGGAGCAGAACAGGCAGATAAATGAAGTACACACTGAGGGGAGCATGGACAGGTCAGGAGAGGTCTGCCACGCCATGTAGCACCTCCAGAGCCAGGGTTCGAACTCACACTGATGCAGCTGTGATCAGCTTGCAGTGCTGCATCCTTACCATTGTGCTACCAGGGAGGGCCCTCCTCATCATATTTAAATCAGGCTTTCCCTACTTCTCTTGTCACCAAAAGTCCAACTCGCTATCCATTGCACCACAAAGCAAAAGTCTACTGTGCTATCCATTGTACCACAAAGCACTTCTCCCTCTCTCTCTCTGAAGATTCTCACAATGACCTGCATCTTGCCAAAAAGAATTGCCAACTTTCTGTTATTTTTTTTCACTTGTCATCTTTGTATCTTTGACAGTTTGACTATTCCCTACATCTCAGAATATATAATTTCATCTCTAGGCTCACCTAGTTTTCTTTCTGTTTATCTGGTTCTTTCACCAGTCACTTTTCTATCATGGTTTTGACCTTGATTCTTTTATTTTTCAGTAGTTATGTTACTCCCTGGGTGAAGTGAATCAACTCAGTTTTATTACTTCAAATATCTATATATTGGTTCCCCTCAACTTTCTTTTTAAGTCATCAATTGGATGTGTTTTATCTCAGCTATTACAGATCCAAAATGGAACACTTAATTTTCAACTCCCAAATATGTTCTGGTTCCTCAAAAGAAGTGTTTAAGTAGGAATCAGATAATAATCATTCAGTCCTGCCTCTTCCTTACATCTTTTATCCAGTTTCATCAGTCAAGTACTCTTAGATTGTGCCATCAGCATAAGCTCCAATCTGATATATCTTTGAAATTACAAAACTAAGTCAGTAGCACTGCCTGCCACTTAGGTGGCTGCAATAGCTCCTGATTGCGACCCTGCTTCTTCTTACCCCCTAGAATGCATCTTCATCTTGGGAGCTGATTGGGGAGAAAAGATGGAGGGAAAGGTGATGAAAGATGTATAGAGATTCATAGTATTTGTAATGATAGAGTCAGAGAGCATTCTGACTGATATGAGAGAGTTTAGAATGATAGAGTCATTATTTCATCTGGTCACACACACACACAAATAATATTCTGCTCCTTGAAAACATGAAGACATTCCTCAGTCTCTATCTTTCTTATTTCACCTGGATAATGATTTTTGTAAATAAAAGATAGTGGGAGTCTGAACATCAAGTGGACTGGTGTCCATGATATAGGAGGAAGGTGGGGGTTGCTTATTACACTGGACTTGTAGGGGAGTTAAATGGAACACATGCTAAATCCTTTCCCATAGGATAGTGATTGCTCACCTCCATAAATGGATGCCGAAACAGAATACTGGTAATTTGTAAATTTGGCTGCCTCTTGGCGTTATTTGATACTGTAACACATCCAAGTAGAGTCAAATATTTCTCTTCACACTTTTGTTCAAAAAAGTCAGTAAATTTGGGGCCCTGCCTGGTGGTACAGCGGGTTAAAGCACTGCATTAAGAAGCTTGAGTCACTTCCGCATGAGTTCGATTCCCGCCTGCCCCGGAGGAGATCCACATGGCGTGGCAGACCTCTCCTGACTCGCCCGCTGCTCCCCTCAGCAGTGTACTTCATCAATCTGCCTGTTCTGCTCCCCACTCTGTCCCAGGTGAATCCTCTCACCCTCCGCATCTCTGGCCTGTACCCCAGTTCTGTATGAATAAATAAAATAAATCTTTAAAAAAAAAAAGTCAGTAAATTTGACTCATCCCATTTGATGTTGGTGGGAAGAAGACCTGTGAGCAGTTCACTTCTGTGTACATAATCTAAATGAGTCTGCCAGGGTGTTTATTGCTCCAAATAGAATTTCTCACAAATTAGTCAAAGAATGACCAACGGATGTGATCAATAAACCTACTCCTACTTCTCCTAGATTTAATAATAATGTCCTTAAAACTTGTCAGAGAATTCCTGGACTTGTCTGACTACATTTTTCACCAAAGAGAAAGAAATGTCCAAATTTCTCCCACTAACTGCACCTCCTGACTGGGACTTTTCCTCAGACGAATCAGTGCTGTATCACTACAGCAATCTGAAGGGTATTATGTCCTTCCATGATATCAGGTACGAGACCTTCAAACTGTGACTAGAAAAAATAACCAATCTGAGGCAAATATCAGCCTCATAATAATTGTAGCTTGCAAGAAATTTTGAAATATCATCTTTGAAAAACTCATAAGTTTCAAGGATACCTTGAAAATTGATACTTAGGCTCTCCCTAGTGGCGCAGCGGGTTAAAGCGCAGCACTAAGAATCGAAAGCCACTTCCGCATGAGTTCGATCCCTGCCTGCCCCGTAGGTGACCACATTGCGCAGCAGACCTCTCCTGACCTGCCCGCTGCTCCCTTCAGCAGTGTACTTCGTTAATCTGCCTGTTCTGCCCCCCACTCTGTCTCTGGTGAATCCTCTCACTGCCCCTGCAACCCTGGCCTGTACCCCAGTTCTGTATGAATAAATAAATAAATTTTTTAAAAAAAGAAAATTTATATTTAAAAGACTGAGGTAAGGTGGCCAGATGTGCTTGTATCATGTCTTAGAATTTTGAGATGCCATAATAAAATACCAAAGATTGGATAATTCAAACAATAGAATTTTTTCCCCCTCATATCTCTCTAGGCTGGAAGCCCAAGACCAGAGTGCCAGTATGGTCAGTTTCTGTAAGGACTCTCCCCTTGGAGTGCATGCATCTTTACTTTCTCGCTGTATACTCACATGAGTTATTTGTAAAGAGAGAGAGAGAGAGACTTTGTTAGTGTCTCTTCTTATAAAGGCAGGAAGGACCCATCCTTATAAGCTCATTTAATCTTAATGTTCAAAGACCCCATCTCTAATCACCAATGCATTGAGTGTTACAGAGTTAACATGAATTTTGGTGAATAAAACCATTAAGTTAAGAGATGAACAATTATATCATGGGAGGGGAGACTCGGAAAGCCCTGCATTCTCATCATTGCTGAGCAGGGAAGGGACAGCAGAGTACAACTGGGTGGGACTAGCCTGAGAGGACCCTCTGCTGAGCTCTCTTGCCTGGAGTTTCCATATACCCTTTATGACTCATATCACATTGTCTTCTCTAAAAGTCTTCCTGGAATCACTATCCGTCTCTTTCACTCACCTATGCCCTGCTCTATGCTACTCAATTCCAGAACCCTCTGACATCCAGTCTACTAAGTACCTAGAGTTCTGAGCATAATTTCAGTATCACAGTTTGTATATGTGTTACCACTACGGACTGTTACTCATTGGCAGAGTTAAAATTTTTACATCTGCTTATCCCAACGCCCTCCATGTATTAATCAAATATGTGTCGAATTAAATGGAATTGCCCTTACTTCTATAGGCAAGACGCCAACCAAACTTACTAGTTGGCTTACTCTTGGCCCTGTTTGCTAGGAGGTTTTTTTTTTTTTTTCCTTTAAATTTGCTTTCTATTTCCCTTTTTACATTTCTTCATTCATGACTAGTAGTAGACATGGAAAACCCATTTCAAGTTGACATTTCCAAATCCACAAGTGTAGGTATTTAGAGACATTTTGATGTTTCAGGAGGAACATCACTGATTGTTATTCCTTTAATATAGCAAAAGGAGATGTAATGATTAGTCCTGATGTATATGTCACTGATACTGTCATTAGATAAAATCTGGGTGCTGCTTTTTCAGTAAATTACATTATAACGAACAGGTTTCAAGTTGGTGTCCTTCACCTTTTGAACCATAATATCTTTGCTTTATTTCAAAGGTTGATAATTTTTTATTTGAGACAACATTGTTTTTTGTTTTTTTTTTTTGGTCTACAACACTATATGATTTAAGGATACAGGTTCACACCCATTCAGATAGTGTTGCCACCACCTCCACCCCCCAAAGAACCAATAATTCTCTATTGTAGTTCATTAGGTCCCCTCCCTCATGTACTCCCTACCCCCACTTTCTCTTCCTGAGGAGGTAGCATCATTTCTGTAGTTTGTTTTCCAGGCATTGTTTTAATTTATTTTTGTCTGCTCCATTGTTTTGTGTTCTTATATTTCATATAAGAGTAAAGTACTTTGGCATTTGCCTTTCTTCTTCTGACTTATTTTGTTGAACATAGTCTCCTCTAGTTCCATCCATGTTTTCACAAATGGCATTGTTTTATCTTTTTTTTTTAATATTCTGTTGCATATATATACTGCATTGCTTATCTGTCCTGTGTACATAATTGTTGGAAAACATTATTCTTAATTATTAATCATCATATATACTAAATAGCAGTTCCATATTTATGACTTTTACATTGCTTCATATTTTTCTTGTTTAAGACACTCATATATTAGCATATTCACACACATGTACACATAATGCAAATTTATCCATAGAAATACATCTATTAAGAAATTGAGGACAATATGCACATATAAATAAATCTTGAAAACTCAGACCTACTTTGAACATGTTCTGATATTTATGATCACATGATTATAATAGAGTATGTCAAATATAGACTATAAAATCAATATTATAGATTATAATCCTCTATAATAATTTGGCATAATCATAAAATGTATATGCACTAAGTATGCAAACTGGCATTGAGCAAAAACAGATTGCATTCTATATACTATATATGAGTGTGTACCATTGCTCTTGAGTGATGAGCAATGTTCAGCAAAATTCCTGATCTTCCTCCAGTCATTTAGTTACAGCTGGATTCCTGAGGGTGATCCATTGACAGCCCTCCAGGATAAATTTACACCAGTGTGGTGGCAACAGTCTTGTTATCCTGAGGGTTTGGGCTGGGCCCTGTTGTGGTGAACACATAATTTGCTTTTCTATGTAAGGTGTAGAACAGAGGAAAAGCCAAGCTTACTTCTGCTTCTCTAGTTTTAGCTTTGCCTTATGAATATTTTCAAAAGCACAGCACAGGTGGTGTAAAACTCAGTTTATAAGCTTGGACGTGGAGGAATGTATATTTATTTTACTATATCTACACTTAAATTTGACCTAAGGTCTCATTTTCATGGATGTTGGGCACTCAATCTTTCCATCAATTCAATATTACTCATCTGGCATCTAAAGGAGTTACGTAGTGTCAAGTTGTGGGATGAGGTGATCTGATCCATAAGATCATAATATACTCTTATGGACTGAGTCTTGTCTTTGGCTGACTCGCAAGTCTCTGCTGACTGCATAACCATTTGAATCCATAGTTTGCCAGTACTCTTTGATGCCTTATACCTGAGGGTATTTCTGTTGATTAGCGCATCATTAGTCCAAAGGAAACTAGGTGCTAATGACCAAAATCTTACTTTTTTCTGCTGTAGTAAGAGAATAGTAGTCATTTTAGTACTCCAGTTATGGGGGGCAGTGGGGAAGGGAAGGATCAGAGATATGGTTGTATTTTTGAGCTTACCTACATAAACATTAACGGTGAGTTTATTTTTCCTCTTGGATCATTTAGTTAAACCCTAAGCAGACAAGAAAATAAACAAAAATTTTCTTTGTTCCTCTTAAACTTATTAGAGTTGTTCTTGCCTCTCTCACCCTCTGTCTACTTTTCACCTTTTGAAGAGGGCAGAGCACAGGTGTTCTTACCAAAAATCCTTCCACACAAACAAGAGTTTTCCTGGTCTTCATCTCTAAATTCTTTATGTTGTTCTGAAGTATGGCTTTTTGAAAATCAACATGATAATTACTGATTCATTTTCCTTTTGTATCATGCATTCTTAAAACAATAAAAATTGGTTGTTTTAGAAGGGCAAAGTGTGAGATACACTAGTGATACTTTAACATACGAGCAGGGGAAATGAAATAAAGCAAAACAAATATAGTATAGGATAAGCTAAATTAAAGAAAAAAAGTCCCACTCTCAGCCTCATGGCCCTGCACAACAGAACTAGCTCCACTCAGGATGGAACTTGATCTACTGATGACAACCACACTGACAGGAAGAAAAAATTTACAATTTTAAGAATAAAAAGAGAATGCTCCACAAAGAAGAAACAAAATCATCAAAAAACATTTCTTCCCATTTCCCTTTCCAATAAAATTCCTTTCCTATATAGCATGGTCTCATACTGAAAAATCTCTTCAAAGATAGGGTAATGAAATTAGAAAGGAAGGTCCAGTTTTCCCCTAGAGACAGAGTATATTTTGAACATGTAAGTTCAAAGGGTGCTTTCAACAATATAAGAACTATGATATCCAAGTTTTATGATTTAGTGGTGTTTTATCTTTTTCTTGCCCTGAATGCTGAAAGGACTGAAAACAAGCTAAATAAAAGAAAAGCTAGTTTTGTGTCCTTCATTGTGTGATGTACAATAAAAATATCCATTCATTTTGATTCAGTCTGTGAAGACACATTTATTTAGAAAAAATAGTTTTCTCTAAACTTCCTTCGTTACTTATTTAACATTGGGAAGATTTGTCTAATTTTCCTCTGAAACTATATTTTCCAATCTCTAAAATGAAGGAAATAATGGTGTCAGCAGAGTGTATTTCCTATGAATTCAGCAGGGCAACAAATGTCACAGAGTAGTGGAGTACCTACTCAAACTATCCAGAAGTACTGGATGAATGTTGGCCATTGTTAGTGTTGTTAATTGTACTTTTATCTCTGTGAATTTTGCCCACATTTCTTTGTGGATTCCGCTTCCTTTCTCTACCCTCTCAGACTGGCATTTTCAAAGTGTTCTGTCCTTGGTACTTCCAACTAATAGTTACAGACCAATGTGCAGGCACATACTACCATCCCAGACTGCTCCTTTTTAAAAAGACTTATTTATTTATGCATTCAAGAAATGGGGCATAGGCCAGAGGTTGGGGTGGGGGGGTGAGATTATTCACCAGAGACAGGCTGGGGAGCAGAAACAACAGATATACTGAAATACACTGTCGAGGGGAGCAATGTGTGAGACAGAAGAGGTCTGCTGCCCCATGTGGGTAGCTCCTTGGCCAAGGATGAAGCTCATGCTGCTATGGCCGGTGATAGCTTGATAGTGCTGTGTTTTTCACTGCACCACCAGGGAGGGACCCACCAGGCCTCTCCTCTCTCTTTAGGTGCTTAGGTGCAGTTGCTTCCTGTTTAGCTTCATCAGCTGTGCAGCAGTCAGTCCAAATTCAACCAGCCTAAATATGAACTAAGACAGTCTGAAAACTCTTTTACCTCTACATTCAAATATACCATTGAATGCTGTCACTGTCCATTTGGGGATGTCACATGGTCTTTTTTATCTTATTCCCTATATCATCTAGGCCACCAAGACCTGGCGTTCTTTACCATGCAAATCTGTCTCCCCACCTGTGTTGTCTCGGTTCAGGATTTTTTTATCTCTTATCTGTTCTTTTGCATGTGATAACTGTTAAGATTCCTGCTCTTATAAAGACAACTTCTAGTGCATTCTCCAAGCATCTGTCAAAGAGGAGTAAAAAATATGTATCTGCTTATCATTCTACTGAAAATCATCAGGGGTTCTTAAAAGAAAAATCCTATTCCAATTCTTCATAATTTAGTCCAGTTACATTTGGGATGTAATGTTTAAAAAAATTACAATCCCATTTTTAAGTTTTTTGAAGGTGATTTGAAAGGAGAATGAGGAATATTGACATAGTGGCATAGCAAATACCTCAATATTAATGGTTCTCAGGATTTAGGATTAGAAAATGACATTTTGTTTCATCTAGCACTTCACAAATATCAGAATTGTTAATGATCATTTATAATGACAATACAATAATTTGGATACAACTGGAACTGTCCCTTGGGGGACAGGAGGGCTAGAAAATGAAAGACATAGATGGGATATGAAGAAAGAGCTCAAAGAGCTCAAAATTAAGATGTGTTATTTCATTGTTTCAGAGCAGGGGTTTTCAAACCATGGTTTAATGATGCTTAGGGTTTTTTTTTTTAATATTTATCTATTTATTTAATTTATTTGTTTATTCATACAGAACTGGGGCACAAGCCAGAGGTGCAGGGGAGGTGAGAAGCTTCACCAGAGACAGAATGGGGAGCAGAACAGGCAGATCGACGAAGTACACTGCTAAAGGGAGCAGTGGGGCGGGTCAGGAGAGGTCTGCCACACCCTCCGGGGCAGGGTATCAAACTCTCACTGAAGTGGCTGCAGCCAGCTTGCAGTGCTGCATCCTAACCTGTTGCACCACCATGGAGGGCCTTGCTAAGGGATTTTTGAAACTTTTTCAGGATCTGCAATACCAAACAATTTTAATTATAGTACTAAGATGTAATTGACCTTTTACAGTATCTTTAACTCCCACTGTATAGTTTTTCAGAGGCTACATAACTTGTAATGGTATTGTTTTTTCTGATGCATTTTTATTTCTAGTACATTAAGTATTGAGAGATATAACTTGTGCTATGCTATTAACTATTTGAGAACAGGATATCTGGGCCAAAAATAAAGCACCAGTTTATAGTATTTGCTGATTTCCCAGCAAATATTCCTATGATGGTTAATTTTAAGCTGCCAGAGTGATATCACCAAATTCAGTATATGGAATAGTCACACAGGATCAGTTTTGTGAGGCCAGTGTGAGCTGGCTTTAGTGCATCACTGGATATTAGTAATAGAAAAAACTATTTTGGTTCAAACACTTTTCAAGTCATAAAGTGGTACTGAGAAGAAATGTTTGAGATCACTAATGTATGATTTGTCTCAAGTGATTCATCAGTAGACTTGGTGTAGGCAAGGTACTCCAGTCAACCCTTTTCATGATTTTACTATCTCTTTTGGACTGTGATCATTCATTAAAAACACAAATTTCATTGGATCTTACTTATAAAGGAAAAAAAATGTTTCTTCAACTATACTCCCAAGGCACTTGTTGACCTATCTCAAGTACACAGATACAATTGAATTTATATGTGAAAGTGTCTATCTTTCTCACCAAATAGTCACCTGGGACTTCATTGTTTTCTGTGTATCTGCTTTGCTTTATGGGCTAAATGAGTGAATGAATAAATTTATAATAAATACAAATGAATATTTGATGACTTTTGTAGCATTTACATTTTAAAGTAGAAATGAAAATGAGGATAATCCATTCTTCCCAGGAAGTAATGAAACTATTATTAATAGTGAGCTTAAATTGTATAAAGTTGAACTGATTATAGGGCATTAGGTATCTTTATAGGACACATTGAAAGATTTTTACAAGTGAGAAAACTCAAGAGATGAGTTTTGCTATTTTTTTTATGTTATTGGGAAAAACTTACAGCTTGTTTGTAATAAATAAAAAGATAATAGATTGGTGTGAGGACAGTTTTGGAGGTAATGGATTTTTTTTAAAAAAAAGATTTATTTATTATGCTTACAGACCTGGAGTACAGGCCAGAGGTGTGGTGGGCGAGAGGATTCACCAGAGACAGAGTGGGGAGACAAAGTACAATGCTGAGGGTAGTAGTGGTGGGTCAGAAGAAGTCTGCAAAGTGGGTCAGCTCCCTGGCCAGGGATCGAACTTGTGCTGCAGTGGCTTTGGAGAACTTCATAAAGCGCTGCTTTAACTTGTGGCGTCACCCAGGAGAGCCCGGAGGTAATGGATTTTATGGCATAGATACTGGTGATGGTTTCATGGGTGAATACCAATGTCCAAATGTATCAAGTTTTGTATACTATATAAACATTTTTGTTAGTTATTAATGCTTAAGTGATTGACAAAGAAAATAATTAACTTCTTTAAGCACAAGAATTTATGCTGTAATAGTAACCAACTACATATGAAACTACATTTTAGGAATTTGCCAGACAATTTATTTTTTTGTTAGATTTTTGTTTTTTCTTTATCATTATTCAGTTATTACCCAGAAGACTATGAGTGACATAGACCAAGTTGTAAGAGTAAAGGAAAATATGTAAAGAATTTTTGTATAGCAATGCAACCAGCCTTCTTTGTTCTGAAAACCCTAGAATGGAAAGTCACTGTTCTGGGCTTTAGAAAAATAAAAACTGTGCTTAAACTACACTGAATAGTCAGGCATGAAATACCTTGCTGAAAATTTGAGAAATTCATTTTTAGTTCTCTGACTGAAAAGATGGCTTTTCTTTGGATTTGGATATCTTATTCAACCTCTTTATTGATATCTTATTCAACCTCTTTATTGGATATCTTATTCAACCACCTTGCTATTCTTAAATGGATATATCCTTTTACATACCCCTCAAAGTTTATTAGGCATGAATCTTCATCCTCTAGAATTTTTTTTTCATATTAAGAACAATTTTTAGTACATAAGTGCAATTATTGGATAAATTTTCCACCCAATGTGCAAAGATATAAATGAATTATATCAGTAAGCTAACCAGTCAGAGTGGGTAAACATGTTTTTCTAGCACACAAAACATGTTCTGTAGAACACAGGTATAAGAAAATTTACAAAGATGTTAGATAGTAAGCCATAGTGGCACAGGGGTTAAAGTCAGTGCTATCAAGCAATTCCCAGGCTTCACGACAAGAGTTCGAAGCTCTGCCAGGTAGTTAATACACATGGCACCAGCAGACCTCACCTGCCTCGCCCACTGTTCCACTCAGTAGTATATTTCAGTATATCCACTTATTCTGCTCCCCAATGTCTCTTGAGAGTCTCTCACCCCCACACCTCTGATATACATTCCAATTCTTGTGTGCATAAATAAATAAAATAAATCTTAAGAAAAAGTTATATAGTTACCATTATTTCTTTTTTTCAACTTTTTTGGGGGATGTACTGAATATATGAAATTCACCAAACAACTGAGGAGCTTCTCAGAACAATGACTGCATTATTTTAATTATGAATGCTAAGAAAGGGCATAGCTTATTGTTCCAGTTTTATGAGCGTAAAATACAATTTTCAGAGATTATCCCATGGGCCATACTTTAAGAATTTCCTTATGTACATATGTTCTAAGTGGAATTTTTAAGACTGAGTAAAGGCAAATAAATAATATTATTGTGAAGTATTAATTGGTTAACCAATACATTGATTTTATTGATGAGTCAATAAAATTACTATATTGAATAATGATTTCTCAAAGTCACTAATAAGATACAAAAAGAATGTGCATTCATGTACATTATAACCCCTAAGCCTGTAATTTTTACTGCTTTTTTGAATTTTATAAAAAAGCACAAATAGAATAATTATTACTCATACATATTCATATTATTTGATCAGATTCTTTGCTGTAATTTTCTCTAATGTCTTTGTTTTTTTTAATGTGTTTTTAATATGGTCTCATAATTTTTAATTTTTTATTAAATTGCAAATTCTTTTCATAATTACCTTAATTAGTAACATAGTTGAAACTGTTGAGCCTTTAATTGATTCTTTTCTGAAAACTAATACTTCCAGTTCCCACTTTTTAGATGCCTTGTAAACTCAGAAAATTCTGCTAAAAGTAATATATTAAATTCTTGTTTTGTTTTATTTTACTGTGTAATTATATTAGGTCAAACGCTTTTCTGGGTACCCTTTTTGTCACAGCTTTCAGTAGATGTTCTTTTTTTTAAAGATTTATTCATTTATGCATAAAAGTGCTGGAGTGTAGGCCAGAATTTTGGGGGTGTGAGAGGATTCACCAGGACAGAGTAAGGAGCAGAATAAGTGGATCTACTGAAATACACTGCTGAAGGGGGAGCAGTGGGCCAGACAGGAAGAGGTCTGCTACACCATGTGGGTCACCTCTCTGGCCAGGGATAAAACTTCTGCTCCAGTGGGTGCCAATAGCTTCATAGTACTGAGACTTAACCCTTTATACCAACAGGGAGGACCCTCAGTAGATATTCTTGATAATACTTTTTCGAAAATCTTATTAATTTGTAACTTGAATATTTTGTCAAATGTCCTTCTCAACTATATACTTACAGGATAGATAATAAATTTATACACTCTGTCAAGTTTTCTTCCCCAGCTAAATATATTCTGAAACACAGCCATATAATTAAAAATATATTTATATATTCCATTTCAGAACTCATCACTTAATTTGTTCAGCTCCCTTCTTTTCTTCTTGATAAATGCATGTTTTGTTATTTTCAATTATCTTTTCAATATCAAACTTGCTAAAAGCTTCAAAACCTGAAGGACTATTTATTTTTACCACTCATTGTATGTTGTTTTAATTATAGACTTAAAATTCATTTAAAACAAATGAAACTAAGATTCATAAGACATAAAATTATAAAAACATAAAAATACAAAAATAATGATTAAGAAATTAACTTCTTAAAAGTCCAAACAGGTCTATGGTCTAACTGAAAAGCATCAAAGAGAAAAATCACAGTAAAATGCTCTTACTGGTTTACTGTTGTGTGTAGTTAAGTTTGCCCACTTTGTAAACCTCTTCTTTAGTTTAGATTAGTATCAGGGTTCATGAAAAAAATACTCCACCTCATGGGGTTCTTTGTTACTTGACCAAGACCAAGAAATAAAGTTTGAAAAGAAAGTCTTAAGATGTGAATAGTAAAAACAGCAAAACAAATTTTTTTTGTGGTAAGAAGTCAATATTAAAGTACAAATTTTAAAGTAAAAAATTTTATTTTAAAGTAAGAAATAAATTCAACAGCCACAATACCAATGAACTAATTGTCAGTGTTTTTTTTTTTTTTCTTCTGTTAAGCCAAAATTTAGAAATAGAAATCATCTCCCCACTCCTTGCCACCATGTCTATCGATAGACTCAGGAGTCTCACTTGGGAAGAGTTCTTCCCTTTAGCTGACTCTTACCACCCAGGTTCTCTTCTGTGACAGTCTTCAGAAGCAAGGACTGTCTAGTCTAAAGAGAGACTTTTGCAACATGAATGTGTATAAAGTATATGTAAATTTTGGCAGAATGGATTCCAGTCTATTTGTAGGCTACTGTATATGTTTGTTATAGAATTACTTTTATGGATATTGAGTTTATTAAATATAATAAATTATTAAACAGAAACAAGTGTAGGGCTGGAAGAAGGCTGGTGAGTTGAAGGGAGGGATGCACAATGGACTGTGGTGGAGTATTATGGGTATGTTGGTGGTGGGTGTAGTATAGTGACTTACATCTTGAGGAAGTGTGATCCTATTTCTCTAATCAGATCCAGTGTTACAAACCAATGCTACATCAATACAAAAAATAAAAGGAACATTTTTTTTTAAAAAAGATTTGTTTATTTATGCATACAAGAACTTGGATACAGGCCAGAAGTGCAGGGGGTTAGAGGATTCACCAGAGGCAGAGTGGGAAGCAGAACAGGCAGATGTATTGAAATACACTGTTGAGGGAAGCAGAAGGCTGGTCAGCAGAGGACTGCTGCACCATGGGAGTCACCCCCCTGGCCTGAGATTGATCTTTTGCTGCAGTGACTGTAGATAGCTTCATAGTTGTGTGCTTTAACCCATTGTGTCACAGGGAGGGTCCTAAAAAGAGTATTCTTGATACCATGAAGCTAGATACAATAATCACTGCATAACAATTTTATCTTTAATGATGAGCTTTCAAATTATGATAGAAATATAGTTATGATAATATTAGATCTATACATGAAATAGGATCAAATTCCAAAGTATTTATTTAATTTTAATAAATTAATTGTTT
Source organism: Condylura cristata (assembly GCF_000260355.1). Taxonomy (NCBI): domain Eukaryota; kingdom Metazoa; phylum Chordata; class Mammalia; order Eulipotyphla; family Talpidae; genus Condylura; species Condylura cristata. The sequence continues at coordinate 34,933,846 of NW_004567110.1, forward strand.
AATTTTATTAAAAAACTAACACTTTGGAATTGAATAACTTGATTTTCTTTTGGAATATCTAATGACACTGATCCAAAATTTGTATCATCTAAATGTTTATATTTTTTCTGCTAGTGAAACAATCATATCAATAGCATTTGCTTCATCATTTTTTATAGGCATAGGTAGATGAAAAAATAATTTAAAAACGTTACATTTTTTTAATTTAAATTTTTTTACAAACTAAATGGAAGTGCTCCTTGATAGTATTATTAAAATGAATTATGAAACTGTACATAAATTTTCACTTTAAAAATAATCTTCTCAATCTTCTTTTATTAACTTTTCATTTATATACTAATACTTTTTGATAAAATTCATCTCTTGCTCTGTAATACCAGCATTTACCCCCATCCATATTAGTGTTTGCTTACTATAAATAATGGCATGTTAGACAAATAAGTTGGATTAACAATATTTTTAGGAATGAAAGTTCTGTATTTTTACTAATATATTCATATTCACTTTTGTCAGTATATACTCACTTTTGTCAATATATATATATTTAAAGCTCATAGTTGTATGGAAAATGTATCATAAAATAAATGTGTTGAGAAAAATAAATTTTAGGTTTCAACCATGGTATACATGACAAAACATCTGCAATAAGATATATAAGTGTAATCTAAGGTAGATTTCCCAGAATTTATATTTCACATACATGACACACTATTCACCTCCTCAGGAGAGTTTTGTACATCTCAAAGGGCTGGTATGGGCCACAGCACAACTGGATGTCAAGACCATGAACTAGAAGCTACAGCAACAGTGAGCACTTTTCTAACCCCCACTAAAGACCAGAAGAGTTCAACTTTTTCTAAGTTTTTATGTTGAAGAGCACTAGACTAGCCATTCTTGTAAGGGAGGTAATTAGCGATGTTGCTAAATACAAATCATATTAAGAAAAGACAGTCCAGGCCCCTCCCTGCTGGCACAACGGGTTAGGACGCAGCACGGCAACCACTTCAGTGAGAGCTTGATCCTTGGCCCTGGAAGTGATCCACACGGTGTGGTAGACCTCTCCTGACCCGCCCGCTGCTCCTTCAGCAGTGTGTTTCATTGAACTGCTTGTTCTGTCTCTGGTGAAGCTTCTCATCTCTGGCTTGTATACAGTTCTGTATGAATAAATAAATAAATATTTTTTTAAAAAATAAGAAAAGAAAAGACAGTCCAGTTACTTCTTATAAGTTTTCCTATTTAACTTTTTACTAAAATTGGGACTGTTACTACATGCATCTCCCTTGCAGTTAAAGATCACCATGGGAGAACCTGGATAATCAAAATAGAGGTTCAGTGAGGCCTACAGAAAGAAAGTGATTAACCACTGATCTGCAATCTGTATTTTGTTTGAAGGCATGAGAAGCATCTCTAACAAAGAAAGAAGTTAGCCATGTCAAGTCTCCTTGTAAACATGTTAATGTAGTCTCACTGGCAAATAAAATAATGTTATTTTGCTGGAGAGTCCTTATCTTTGGAATGCTTTTAACTGAATGTGTCTTGTCTATCATAAAATTCCTTCTGGTAAACAAACCTGGAATCTACAAATTTATGGGGCGTGGATCCCTGAGAATTGTCACAGAAGATATATAAGTATGTAAGGATGAGTGGGGATGTTTCCTAGTCAAAATATCTCCTGCACAGGATATTGAATATTTGGCACAAATATGCATCCTGCTACCAAAAGAAATGACTGGGGACAGTGGTGACCTTACAACGATCTTTTAAATAATTAGTAAATTGTTATACTAAGTAAAAATGTGAATGTTTATACATTATACTAAAAAGCCAAAACTTTATATTATGTTATTATTTCAGAACATTCTATTGCAACTGTTAAATAACACTTCCTTTAAAAATGTGAAGCAAAAAGGGTCAAATTGGATGGGCTTTGGAACAGCAGGTGGAAATCAGACTGTCTTATCCTTAGACATCGGAAAGTGCAGATTTCAAAGGGAATCTGGTATTTTGAACAGAAGTCTGCCAGCAATAACCAGCATTCTAGTCTCTATTCGGTTCTGTTCCATTCTGTTCTCTTCCCTCCTGTTCCGTTCCAGCATTTGCTATCCTATTCTAGCCTTTGCTATCCTATCCTGTCCCTTCACATTAATCAACATGAGTCTTTCCTCCTTTTGGACACCAGCTGGCAATCTGCATGAAGTGAACAGATTAACTGCAGTTTAGCAATAGTTTCTGAACAATTATTTGGTATTGGTCTCACATTTTGTTGATTACTAAAATCCATGGATTGGTATGAATCCAATTTGGTATCCATAAATAGTTGACTTTCCATAAAATAGACTATACTGGAATAGATAAATAGAATAGAAAAGAACAGAATAAACAGGAACCAAAATACCAGGACTTATTGCTTATGTAGTATGTTTTATCATTTCATATTAATTTTGTTTATTTGAACGTATGTGTGCATATGACTCCGTATGTCATGTGCTTGTGACTGAAGATCAAGGTAAAAAAAATGGAGCACTGTGACTTCTATGTGAGACAATATACTTGAATTTTAAGTAGGCTTTTCAGGTAATATGAGAGCCTAATCTTGCTTTATGTGGGTATACATAGTTACTCTGTAGCATAAATATTTTAAGTAGCTAGATACTAAGGGAGGATGTTTGAGGGCTGACATCAAACCTTGAGACTTGACATTCAAACCTGAAAGTTGAGCCTTAGAGGTTCAGATCAGTTTCTCACTAGCACAAATACAATTTACATTTTAAAAACGCACCATAAAAATAACACATTTAAAAATAATTTCCTGTAGCATACATTTGGATTTTTTATGAAAAGCAAAGTACTTACAAAATGCCATTATTTAATTTGTAGAACTATGAATGTCTGGGAAGAAACAATTTTACTTGCTTGGATCATGAAAAACTTGCTTATCTCTGCATGTGCACTGCTGCATAGAGAGAATGAAGGCATTAAGTGGGAATTGTGAGGAACAAAAAGGTGAAAGTATCCATTTAAAGTCTGATTCAGACCAAAAACTAAAGCTCTGCTGTCATACATTTTACAATGCAATTATTTACTGTCTACAATTTCTAGGAACACTTAGCAGCAACTATAACTTCAGTGCTGTAATCCATAGGCTCTATTTGGTCATTCAGATGAATGAGATGTATTTCTTATATATTTTGGTCTTCATCCATAGCTCCTGGTCATAGTTTCCAAAAATTGGAATTTCCTAAGTTGAAAATAATCGAGGTGTCTCAATGTATTAATGAGGTGACTTTGGGAAAAGCACCTAAACATGGGGTCCAGATACCAGGAGAACCATCCATGCAGGAGGGCCTTGTGACTTTCATTCCCACTTCTCTAATGCCCAGGGAGAGAGTGGGGCTGGACAATCAGTCGTATCTGTCTGATGAAGCCTCCAAGGAAGGAGACATGTTTAAGAGTTTCTCGTGTAGCAGACAATGATAAAGACATATATTTTCCTTCAAGTTCCTCTTTCAGGCTTTAAAATGTTTCACATGTATCTTTAGTCTTTTTCACCTAAGTAGTCTCTATTATTGTGATTTTAGGGTATCATATCTTACCATTTATATTCCTCTGAAAAGGGAATGTTCTTCACAGAACAAAGGAGTTATTTTAATGTCAAATAAACTAGACTATTGATATGTATACTTAATACAAATAATCCTACAAAATGAGCTATCTGGGTTTTGGATGCTTTCTTCTACAAAAATGCTAACTTTTAAGAACTGATGAATTTCATAGCTTTTTGGCTCATCCCACATTTCCTAGTTAAGACATATACCTTTACTATATATTTTTATAAAATATGGAGATTGTTTATAACTTGTTCATATTTGCCTTACCTTTCTGCCCTGGAGGTTTTTTTCTCAGAACTATCCAGCTGTTTTAGGAAAATCTTTTTCTAAGTCTCATTTGTTCCCTTCCAATAAATGTGTTTGTACATATATAAATAAAGAATAATCTGATCAAGTTGGAACTAGTTGTTTTTATACAACAACTAGTCTCAGTACTAAGTAGAAGGGAGTTAACATATCTCAGGAAACATTCTGTACACTTATCATGCCAGGAATATTTTTCTGTCAGTGACTTTTGAAATCACTGCTCATGTGAAGTTTAACCTATCTCCTTCTGAATGGCAGGCTCAGTGCTGGGTGTTCTCAGCACTCTCAGAGAAAAGTCATCTTGCAATGAAAACTACAGGTTAGGTTTGTGGTCGAAGACACAGAAAAATGGTTGTCCAAATAATTTTTTTTTAAAGATCTGAAGTCCCAGCATTTTAATTAAAATATAAAAAAGGAGAGAGAAAATTTGATTTTTTTCATCTCTTTATTTTTGGAGCTATCAATTCTCCACTAAGGACCTAACACTCTTATCTCTAACTATGGCGCATTTCATGGTCTTATTCTCTTTTACTTACACCACATTCAATGTCTACCTCAAAACTAAAATCAACAATTTCTTCAGATATTTTAGACATAGCACATTTCATCCTGGTTTCTGTACCTCAAAGAACTGTAGTTTGTCAACCCCTTATTAAAATATCACAGTCAGGACTAAACATACTCCAGATGTGGAATCTCCAGGGCAAAGTAAAATATGTGTGAAATTAATCTCTGAAAAGAACAATTATTTCCATGTATAATTACATGGACCTTTTAAACAGTGTTGTTACAATGTCAAAACATACTAAATTTGTAATTTTCTAAAACTTCCAAATATTTTTTCATTGAATTTTTATCTAATTCTAGCTATATCTAACATATACTTGAAGAATAGATTTGTGGGATCAATATATAAGTTATTATAAAATCCTGTTAAACAGATCTCAGTTTGAGGTAATACTTTTAGATATAGTATTTATTCTAATTTGGATTTTAAATGCCAATGCATAAAATCAGTCCTTTAATTTTGGATTACTTGAGAATTTGGTAAGCAGGTTATCAATGTTTTCAGATAAGCTGATAGGAATGTTTAAGAGGTTTTATGATAAACTTCATAACTATAGGATCAAAGATAGATTGAATTGCTATGTCCATACAGTATTTCTTCAAAGACACTATTTTCAAATGTAGTCACATGTTAAGGCTTCAAGTAGGTATTTTGGTGGGATATTATTGAGTCTAACAGAATCTGCCTTCTGTCCTCACAAAATATCTGTCCCATATAAGTGTTCTATTGCAACATTCCTAAAAGTCCAAACTCATTTTATTAATTTGATGCCCAAAATCTCATCTAGACGTCATGAATTCAAAAAGTTCCAAATCTCATCATGTAAATCAGGTGTTGGTGATATTATGGGTATGAAGAATAAATAAGTTAATGAATATCTTTAAGCAAACTTTAATCAGAAATTTAAGCCATAAAATAATATTAACATCAGCCATTATTTTGTCAGATAGCCCTTCAGAAGATTATAAGCTATTTAATGTAGTTTGTATTCAATGAAAAATTAAACAATATTTATAATACTAAATTAAGACATAAAATCAGTTTACTTGGTTATGTCAATTTGTGAAGAAATTTTATTTTTTAAAGTTTTCCCAAGTGTTTATAAACCATGTATTTAATATGAATTCCAGTAGGAATTCAATCATGGTTTCTGAAATCAAAAATGTCTCTTGATAAAAATTTGCCCTCCTTTAAAACTCTGGATGTAAGAATAATTTAGCTTTTATTAAAAAAAAATAGTATGTTTATTCTCACCTGCCACGGTGTTCCAGGTTTTTTGGTTTATGGTGCTCATTCTAACTTTCCAGTTTGATTATCAATCTCCTTAAAGAAAAAAGCTAAAGTACAATGGACACTAATTAGATTTCCCTCATGTGTTAATATTGCTATATTTCCCTTGAGGAAGAATCTCATTCCATCCTTGTTTGTTTTGCTATAAACATAATAGAGTAGACAGTAACCTTGTAAAGTTTTCCAGGAGACTATGTCTTTAATAATCACTTTTAGCACTTGTCTTCATGGCACTTAAAATCATAACATTTGAGTAAACTGCTTGTATAAAGACTTTCTATTTTTAGACATTTCCTGAAAATGCAAATTTTATATATTTTTTGGTGTTTTCTACAATAGGACAATTTTCCAAATTGCATTGGCTGGATCATTAACCTTCTGAACGAATTTAAATATAACTATTAGATAAAATTAGTCTATATAAATATATTTCAAAAAGTTATTGCCCATTTCTTCTTGATGTTTCATTTTATAGTGGATATGTATTAACATTAAAAAGAGCTGATAATTCCTGTAGCAAGTGAATTGCTTTAATGTTTTGTGACATAGTTTCATAGAATTACCTGGAAACAAAATCCTTTACTCCCCAGCATACCCTTTAACATCTATTCAAAGGACTATATTTAAGAAAGCTTTGAATTAAACAATTAGCATCCATGACTTCAGAATGAGTGATTTGATCATATGATGACAATGATGACACATAAATAGTCTCTATAGATGATTTTCAAAGAGAAACCAGTCAACACATTGCTTCCAGCTGATGCTCTAGGAGCTGCTGTCAACTCAGCGGAGGCTGCCTGATGACTTAACAAGGCAGCAGGGTAAAGCTCTGGTCAATTAGACCCACTTACAGCACATTTCTGACAGACTTCCCAGAGTTCCCCACTGTGTTAAGCAAGACTTTATCTACCTTAAGCTCAGTTCTACTTCCTTTTCTGCTGTATTCTGCCTTCCACCTTTTTCTTTTAAATGCTAATCCCATATTTTGTACCACAAACCACTACCAAGTATCTTCTTGAAAACTGTAATAGTGGAAAAGAATAAAAATAGTCAGTGTCTTCAAACAATTTGCCTTGAACAAATATATTTTTTCTGAGAGGTGGTAGGCGTAGATAAGATCTTCTTTAGGGAGGTATGAAACACCAGAGCAGACTGGAGAGGTGCACTCCATTTTGGACTTGACACATGAATAAGAAAACCATAAACTATGGATGTGTTAAGGCAAAACAGTAAGGAAAAATAAAGAAAATGAATGACCCCATGGATAAATATAGTTCTGATTCAACTACATTCTTTTGGTTGACCTAATGATAGGTCTAAAGATACAGAATTTCTCTGGTCTCAAAGCTAAGGGCAAAGTCAACCTTAATTTTAAAGAACACCATAAATTAGGGTTTGGGCCAGATTATCAGTTCATTGCACTATGTTCCCTAATTTTAAGCCTCTGTTGAAATTAATTTCATGGGAAACTGCAGGATTCAGTGATGTTGATTCAGCAGAAGTATTTTAGGGTTGAGATCTACATGTAGCCAAATCATCTGGTCAGTTCAGAAGAATATAAACAGCATTAAACTCATTGTGATAAATTGAATCAATACAACTCGCCATTTAAATAAAAAAGCAATTCCAGCATCTAAATTGAGCAAATATTCTGTTAAATGATTATTGAAATAATTATACACAAACAGATATTAAATGCTACTTCAATGGATTTAACTAAAACTTCACCCGTGTTGTGACTTTTCTAATACTCTTCTGTTGGAAGACATTTTTTCATGGATCTCTTATGTTTATCTCTGTGTGTTTTCTAAGCAGAGATACTGATTTTGTTTGTACCAAACTTTCCTTCAGGTAACAACTAACTTTGGAAGGTAGAGGTGATTTCTCTTTCTAGCACAAAGGACAGGTTTGTTCACAGCCTTGAAATATATAAGAGGTATATCTTGCCAGAGCCAAAATCTGGCATATGTAGTGGGTATACACATTTAATACAGTTTCATAATGCTCAGTATCTCTGGAAGTCAAGGAAAGACTAATATTTCTCCTTCTACCACCACAACCACAAAAAAGGAAGTCTAGCATCTTTTTGGTCATGCTGGATATTGGAGATAATATATATGTGCTTCACTTGGAAATTTTACTTGATCTTTTTTGTTGGCTAAATCACAAACCAACAACTATTAGGTAAATCCCATAAAAAGGTTGCATTGGAAGCAACATTCATCATAATTTTAAATTTGAGCCACCATAACTATCATAAATCTTTTGAACTACACTCTGTATGAATGATGATTTTCAGACTGTAACCTTTGGCAAAGGAAGATAGCCTTCATCTAGAAGAGACTCTTAGGAATTTAGACTAATTGTCTCTGTAACATGACTATAGTTATTAACTGGTGATTGGTTTCTTGTTAAAACTGGATGCCTACTTGATGAAGACTTTGTCATGATCTGGTTTGACATTCCATTTTAAAGTAGGACATCTTAGATTCAATAACTAATAAGTCACTCTAGTCAAATAGAACTACACTGAATAACACACAAAGATTTTCACAAGTAGCATATTGACTTTACCTGAAAAAATGACAGAACTCCTTCTTGAAGAAAATTTTATTCTCCACCAACCATCTAAAGCATAATCTCTGGTTTATCGAATCTTTAATATATAGATATTTCCCTAGTGCTTAGACTTGATTCACTGATGTTTGACTAGGGTACAAAGATGTATCCATATACCTTTTTGACCTTAGTGTCTGTTAGCTGTGCAGAAGCAAAACTGGACATGGTCATTCCACTCAGTGTGTAGAACTTAGCTGTCCTTAGAGCTATGTTCTTAGAGTCATCTATGATGACTCAGTAGATTTTAAATAACATTTGAGCTATTCCAATGACCTAGACTGGCTCTTGGGGCAAAAGAGTAGGGAAATACATAGATCTCTCTAGCTCTTTGGAATTCTTTCCTAATAATTCTTGGGCATACAACTTCTTTCTAAATGCAACTAGAGGCCAGTTTGGTTGGTATACTGTATATAGTTGAAGTGAACCCAGGGAATTTAAAATAATTCTATTTAAGGCTCTTCGATTTTTTCCTTGAATTGACATGGACCTATATTATAAGAACAATGATACTTGATTGAGAACATAATCAAGTCTGTCAGTAATGACCTATGTGGGTCAAAGTGTTGAAAAAAATAAGTCTTTAAATTTTGTATAAACTTTGTTCTTCTTGACCTTGACTATTCTGGGCAAAATGTATGGGCTTAAGTGGGAAATGATTGATAGAAAGTGAATTTATAGTTAAAAGAAAGGATTTTAGAGGATAGAGGGAGAAAACAATTATGGAAGTACTTACAAAGGGAAAACTCGAGACTAAAAAGTGTGATGATGGAAAGACAATAATATTTTCCAGAGCCACTTACAAACATTTCTCATTCAGAAAAATACTCTCACAAATGACTACACCAGTACTTTAAATTTAGTTGACTGCTGTCATCTCTAGCCAGACAGTTCTGATCATGAATTAACACTGTACTTTTTCTTCCATAGCTGTCAGTTAGAAAACACTTGACTGCAGCTTTCATTCTTCATGTAAAACTCTTGTAAATCAATGTTATCTCAATTTAAAAGAAAAAAAAAAAGCTGTTAGCTGTTACAGATCTTCCCAACTTCATTCCCATAGATGTTGCTTTTTAATTCCTTGCCACTCCTCCTGCCCATATCAACAGGAGAACCTCCAATGCTGGGTTTGTTATTGTCAACATGTATTTAATATAAATGGTGATATACAATTTAGCAGAGCTAACAAGACAGTTTAAAATATTCAATAAGTGCTATTTGATTATGTAGTGGTCTCTCCAAATAAGTCTTCCCTTGATTGTTTATACCTTCCAGGAATCACATCTTGATACAGAGACTATATTACTATGACTGGGGGTAACCAAGTAAAAAATGATGGTCTGCACTTTGTCTCTGGCTTTATCTGAAGTGATATCACTTTGGCCCTGAAAGGCATTTATATCATTAGTAACACAATGCCCTAGGATATTTTTCATGGTTGATAAAATTGCCCTAGGCATTCTTGCATGCCAAAGACAGAATCAGTGTAATTACTAATATATATTTCTGTACTTGGAATGATGCCTCAGGGAAAACAAAGAGGTCAATACAGGTACTAAAGAAGAAAGTCACCTGGATATTTATGATATTTAAGATGGTTTATGGGATTTGTCCAGGAGACTGATTATGGGATCCTAGGGGCATGCTTGAGATCAATACTGTTGGTTGGCCTATGTTGCTGAATGTCTTATTGATAGAATATTTAATTAAAAGTATTAATGAGAAAAATTGCACAAATCGATCTCATATTAATCATATTAACATTTGTCATATTAATTAGAATGATGTATGGAGATGAAAAATCACCAGAAATCAGATAAGTAAGAGATAGTAGAAGAATGAAACATGAGTATTAATTGTATGACAAGAGTCTTTCACATTGGTTTTCTACATTTCTGTTCATGTTGTAAGAATTGATAGCTGTTATTCCTGTCTGCTTTTGTAAGACATTTTGATAGTGAACAAATGTAGAAGATAGCTGTAGTTTCCTTTTAAATCAAAAGACATACTTACCTGTCTGTATGCATAAATAAATAAATCTTTTTGAGCTGGGGTACAAGCTCTGTATGCATAAATAAATAAATCTTTTTGATCTGGGTTACAAGCTAGAGGTGCCGGGGCTGTGAGAGGCTTCACCAGAGACAGTGAAGAGCAGAACAGGCAGATCAAGGAAGTACACTGTGAGGGGAGCAATGAGTGGAGAGGTCTGCTATGCCATGTGGATCACCTAAGGGGTGGAAATAGAAATTGCACTGAAGCAGCTGTGGGTTCCCTTGCAGTGCTGCATTCTAACCCGTTGTGCCACCAGGGAGAGCCAAATAAATATTATTTTTTTAAAGATGATGATGAAAATCTTACTATTTCTAATCTTATATATAATAAAATCCTTTGTCTCCATTCCAAGAGCATGATGTCTTCTGTAGAAATACATAAACTGGAGACAGGATAACTTATTAACTAATATTCAAACAGTAAAATAATAGGTATTTTATAATTCTTGATTATATAGATAAAAGCACAAGTAGTACTAAAGGACTGATCCTTTGTAGTCCTTGTGAAAATGTATGCTAAGTGGGAAACAAATTTCTTGATAGACAACTGCTGGAGGACTAAATTACGTGGAGTTGGGCATTAGGAACCAATTTTTTTTTATTTGAAAGAATAAATCTTCTTGACAAAGGGGATGCACTCTACCAGTTTCCTATCATGATTAAAAAAGGATGCAATGAATAGATACAGTAAACAGTACATAAGAGAAAGAAAATTGATATGCGTGCATAAGTAGGCTAACAAATATCACCCTTAAATCTATTGGTAGGTTGTCAGCAATTTGAGCAGTGAATATATTCTCTATCATTGATATGATTATATATTGATATCAATACAATGATCCTTATGAAGATCAATTTTAAGGCAAACATTGAGCACTTTTATTGTCTACATAAAAGTCACCATCTTTGAAGATTTGGTAGAACTCATTTATAAAGCTAGCTGGTCCTAGCTTTTTTTGTTTTGGGGAGAGAGTTTTGATGACTATTTCAATTTCCATGCTGGTGAATGTCCTGTTCAGGTTTTTTCTTTTTTTCCTTATTCAATCTCAAGTGATCGCCTAATTCTACGAATTTGTCTACCTCCCCTAGGTTATTGAACTTATTAACATATAACTGTTCAAAGTAGTCTCATTACTATCTGCATATCTTTAGTGTGTAGTATCTCTTTTGCTTTTGATCCTATTTATTTCTTCATGAAATTAGTTGGAGCTTTGTCTATTGTGTGTGTGTGTGTGTGTGTGTTTTCCAAGGAATTAGGTGGTGGTTTCACTGTTCTTATGGATGATCATTTTAATTTCTGTTCTAGTTTTTATTATTTCCTTTCTTCTACTGGCTTTGGCCATGTTTAACCAATGGAGGTGGGCTATGGGTGTCTTTATGGTGGGAGTACTATGGCAACATCACTGGAAGGAGGGGCCCTGTACTGCCAAAATACAAAGAGCAGTGTAAACCAACGCTATCTCAATGTCTTAAAATTGAGATACAAATAATATAAATTTTAGAAAGTTCAGAAAAAAGATACTAAGACAAAATTACTTCCCAGGGTAGAATAACAAGTTGTAAGAGACAGCTGATCCACAACAACCAGAGGAAAGAAATCCTGACCTCATATTTTAAAATTAATTCCATCATATGTGTTAATGATGATACTTAATACTGAGAGAAAAAATTGCAGTTAGAGCTGTTGAACAGTATTTTGAGTTGTATATAACTTTGCTTATGTTAATACCCGATGTATATAGTTCTCACCACAGAACATAGATGAAATTTTCAGCATTCTGATTTGTTACCTTCATAAATATAAGAATTAGAGTCTCTCCAATTACTGTCATGAATGGAGTGTCTTATGGCCTGAGTAAGAAAAACCAAATAAGCAAAATAATGTCTTATATTCACTCTTTGGTCAACTCAAATGACTGCCTGATGTCAGTCAATCCTATGCAGAATGTGAAGAATAGTTGAATGCCATTCTGTCAACAATATTGATTATTTTATGGTTAGTCTGGTCAGGAAAGCCCTTTCTGAGGTTGAGGCATTTGGGCTGAGATCTAAGCTGCCTATGTGAAGAGAAAACACATCTAAACAACAGGAAAATTAAGTACAGCAGTTCTGTAACTGGCTTTTTTCCTTGTTTGATAGTGAATAATAGGATTCTTGGACTACTTAATGGGCCCATTATATGTTATGATGTTGATGATTAGCATGCTATTTTCAAAAACTTGTTCAGGGGAACATATTAAATTATAATATTTAAATTTTTTTTGGAGGAAGATGCTAAAATTACATTTCCATGTTATAGTGAATTTTACTATGTTTTGCTTAATAATAACTTGGAAGTTGCTTTTCTCACTCTTCCCATACAACCCCCCCCACACACACACACATAAATACTGCACAAATCTCTTTTCTACATTGGTTTAAATATTTTTTTTAGAAAAAGGTTTGTAGTAGCAGGAGAAGAACACTAGATTGGCAGAAAAAAATAAAAGCACTCTTTGCCACTTATCCATTGGGCAATTTCAAAATCCTACTTAACTCTTTGAGGCAATATTGACTCTAATACTCACCTCATAGTGTTATTGTAGATATAAAATTGGATAATGTATATAAAAGCATCAAAATGTTTGAAGTGTTTCTGAATTTAGGAAGGTGTTATGACTAATAAAAGAAGTAAAAAATCATTTTTGTTTCATAAATAATCTCGAAATATTTTCTAAATAATAACCTAATAAACACTTGACTAGAAGATATTTTCCAGAAGTAGATTTTATAAATATTATTTTAACTGATGTTTCTGTTTTATTATGTCAGTTCTGTTAGTATAGCTAATTCATTTATCCATCGATCAGAATTGTCTCATGTTTTGAGATAAGAATTAATTAAAGGTATATATGTTAATACTATTTATCCTTCCCAAATTATAAAAGGAAATTGAAGAATACACAACTCATTTATTACCTTCAAGGATATTATCATCTATATGAATATTCAGAAGTCCAGGTTCAATTTAAGGTATGATAAGATGTCCCATTTTCAATAAAGTGTTTCAGTGCATATGCAACTTAAAGTGGAATTAGTGAAATTATGAAAAAATTATGTTTTCATTTTCACATTTAAAATAAAATAGCTATTATAGAATTTCTACATATACTTTTTGCAGACACCAAATTAAGTTTCAGTGAACTAAAGCTTTGTTTACAAATGTGCAGTATAAATGATTGCAAGCTAAACTTATTGATTTAAATTACCTCGATTGGCTTTCTTCAGGCTGCTCAGTATTGATTACTTGTTTTTCTAAGGTAGTCAGAAAACTAATGAGATTACAATGATTGCAAAATCCAAAGACAGTAGTCTTTGATGAAAAATAAAAGGAAAGAAAATCTTCATTAATAATGTTAACTAACCATTTAAACTGTAATGGAATCTTACTGTAAAAATATATATTTTTTAAACAATTAGTTGTAAAATAAAATGGTGACATTTTATATTGCTTATTTTGAGTAACAGAAGCACTTGGGATATTCTTATTTATGGATAAGATGATATAATTCCACTTAGTTCTAAAATCAGCATGGCATTACCATTATCAGTAACAATAGCCAATAGAAATAGAAATGAATGTCACCAACGGAAAACCTATTGCTGTCTCAAGTTATTATTTTTATTGTTATATTACAAACTGTACAGCTAGTTATTATCTTTATTTTATTGAAACACAATCAGGTGGCAGTTTATTTATGTCATCCAGCTAAAGCTTTTTGTATTTCTAACCCAGAAGTCAAAAGATCCAAATTTACTTCAACCTTCCTGGATTTGTATCACTCTTTATTTTTTATAGTCTCTGCCCATTACATATAACTACCTTTTCCCACACATTACCAGATACTTTCTAAAAGCTGAATTCTCATTATACATTGCAGGAATGAAAAAAATAACTTAAAGCATGTAATTTAATACTCTCATTCATATTCATAAGTCCTTAAATGGGATGGACTTTATTTGCCATGTTCTGGCTGCTGAGAGCATAACATAATTAATAAAAAGCCCTAGCTAAAAATCAGGGTTGCATAAAAATAAAGAGATTCCAGGGTGTCTGCTTTATCCTTTCATATGTCAGTTATTTATTTGTGACTGCGATTGATCAATGGTTTAATATTCATAATAGAAATTACATACAATCAAAATTAGCCATTTATTCATTAATCAGTGGATTCATTAGTAACACACTTTTCTTAGAGCTATAGAATTATTGATAAACAATGGTCCTAGTGAGAGAAACATATTGTTGAACTGCATGGTGCTTTGAACACATGTACAAGTGTATTATGGAGTAACAAAACTACTTACGGATGCCTGCATAAATAACATGAAGTTTGAATTAGATCTAAAGGAAGAGACGGTGCTTTTGCATAAGTGGTGGTAGTCATACTATAGGTAAATTCTCTGTGGCAGGAAAAAATAGGTGTTTGGTAGCTGAAGACTGTTCTTGTGACAGACCACGGTTTCACCTAAGAAAAACTATTAATTTGAATTTTTTTTAAAAGATTTATTTATTTATTCATATAAAACTGGGGTACAGGCCAGAGATGTGGAGGGTGAGAGGCTTCACCAGAGACAGAGTGGGGTACAGAACAGGCAGATCGACGAAGTACACTGCTGAGGGGAGCAGCGGGCGGGTCAGGAGAGGTCTGCCGCGCCATGTGGTCACCTCCGGGGCAGGCGGGAATCGAACTCATGCAGAAGTGGCTTAAGCTTCTCAGTGCAGTGCTTTAACCCGCTGCGCCACCAGGGAGGGCCTAATTTGAATTTTTTAACATAGAGTATGGGGAGGATTTTCCATCAAAAAGATCAGTGTTTTTAGAATGTGAAGAGTGACAGAAATAGATATTGAGAACCACTCAGAGATGCCTATAGTATTTGTTGCTAGAGCATCTCTTGTATGTTTAATGTTTGGAAAGAAATATGAATTTACTTTAATTATATTTTTCTTACTTCTATATTTCAAAGCAATTAATGAATGAAGAACAGGATAAGTCTTAGGTTACACTACCATAGACACATTAAGTTTGCTAGGACAAAAAGTGTATTTGGGGGTTCTGTTCTTTACCTTAGCAGTGACAAGTAACAAATGTGACAAAAGAATATTTTCATGTTGTATAGACAAATACTGGAAATTTTGAAAATATAGCAAATTAAAATTAGTCAGAAAACACTGAAACCCATGAATAGTAGTTTAAATTAGTTTATGATAACTATAGAGCCAAGGGAGTGCCTGGGGAAAAGAAAGTATACCTATACTGCCATAAGTGAAGCAAAACTATTCCACTGAAGAATTAAATTAGTGCTCTGTCAAAGAATTTGTATTGGTAAATGAAAACAACTGCTTTCCATATACTAGTCTATTCAGAGTTCCTAGAAATTAATTAGGAATAATGAAGAAGAATTAAACTTATTGTTGAAAGTTCCTTTTGCAAAATTTATTATTATATTTATCCTATCCTTTGTATTTTAAGATTGACCGTTTTGATTGTAATTTTTACTTTGTTGGCATGCACACTAGCTGTCAACCCTCTAAGAAATGGCATCTATATATATATAGAAAAGTCCAGATATCTTTTCTAAGGATTCTAAAAGATAGAGCTTGTACGAAATATAAATGACTAGAAGACAGTCCTGCAGTCATTTCTTTGGTGTCACTATTGTTTATCTTCTTTTATGTGGAAAGATGCACATTTGGAGTTAGACACACCTGAGATGGAGTGTGCTATTTCTAACCAGATGATTTGGGGGAAAATAATGTACTTTTCTAAGTTTTCATTTTCTCAAATGTAAAATGAGGATTCATTTATCTTGCAGACTTATTTTTTACTGCTGGGTGATTCACTCATTACTTTACAAATATTGATTAAATAATAACCCCGAATACTGGGAATAAGAAGGAACGAAGTAGTAGGTACGTTCCATATAGCCATGGAGTTTATGGACCAACAGTAGAGATATTATTGTATGATCACACAAATACTACAACTATGACTAATGCAGGAGCAATACATGTTTTCTAAGAAGACTGTATAGGTAAGAAATCTGACATAAATAGTCATTTAAGATTCCTTGAATAAGTTGATGTTTGAAAGATGAAAGATGCTCATAGTTGTGTGTGTTTGTAATGGCAGACAGAAAGAACAGAGAATAGCACAGTGGAGAGTGTGGCCATATCTGACAGAAGGCTTTGGAATACAGAGAACAAATGGATTGTGATGAGATTTAATGCTGGCGAAGGAGTTGAGGGTTAAATTATGCAGAGCTTTGTTACATTTTTGGCCATTATCAAAATGATACAGCCCCTGAAGAAATGGCAAAATCTGACTTATGTTTGCACATATTTAGCCCAATAAATGTTTTATCCGTTTCCATGCAGCAACAATTTCTAGAAGATAGGTAATAAGTTGTGCCTGCGCCAAGAATAAATATTTCCAGATAAGAAACAGTATGTTGTGACAAAAGATATGCCTTTGCTGCATTTTTGCAGAACCATTCCATCTGTTATGCTGACCAAAATCCTTCACCATGTGTAGTTCCACATTCATAGAGATTCTATAATCAAACAATGTAGTTTCAGCAGTAATATTGAATGCTATCATTTTTAATAGCTTAATGAATTCTGTCACGTGCCTTTTTTCTAGATTCTGCCTTTGAGTTTATTTTCTTCTTGGAGAATAGGAAACTGTTCAAATGCTTAAAAAGGTATACAAATATTTTTTTAAGTGACTCATATATGGTAATGGAAATAGTAAAAAATATATTTTTATATTTGCAGATAAACTTAGAGTTAATAATTAGTAACTGAAGCATCTTCCATAGAAAAATAGGGCCTAAAGTGTAAAGGTGCCTGGTATCATTTCTTTTACTACAGAAATGTGGAATGGAAAGTGGTTAGCCATATAAATTCTATTATCTTATAATGTGACATCTGAAGAAAGTATGGAGTTTTAGAAAATAAGTCCCAAAGATGTTTGAACATGCAAGGATCCCTAAAGGTAATGTAGAAAATGTGTGGCTCAAGTAGAAAGAAAAGTACTTTAAATAAATTATTGTGACCTCATAAAGGTTTTCTATACATAGGATTCACCTTATTTCTTAGTAGTAGTTTCTCTTTATTAAGGTAAAATATTTGTTTTACAAAACTTGCTCTTTGAGCAAATAAAACAAGAATTTATACTAAACTGTGCTCTATCATTGGCGATTATTTTATAGGACCCATATATTTCCATATTTTATATAAGCCTTTTTTTTCCAAATACAAGAGCACAATACATAATTCAAAAAGGAAAGTGAAATACAGGCCTGAGATGGAGGAGGGGTGGTGGTGAGAGGATTCACCAGAGACAGTGTGGGGTGCAGAACAGGCAGATCTACTGAAATACACTGCAGGTCAGGAGAGGTTAGCCATGCCATACGGGTCACCACCCTGGCCTGGGATCGAACCTGTGCTACAGTGGCTTCAGGTAGCTTCATATTACTGTGCTTTAACCCATTGTGCCATCAGGAAGGCCCAAAAGTGGAGCTCTTTCAAGGATAGAATGCTCTAGGAGTAAGAGCTTAGGGCAAAAATCCATTCTAAGAATCTGTGTGACCCTAGTAATTAGTACAGCAATTAAAAAATCATTGGGGACTGCATTCAGCTCTGGGTGACTTTCCAATCTCAAATGAAACATATCTGGTAAAAGCTGGTTGAAAACTATTGGTACCAGTTTGTAGGTGTATTTTTAACTCTACCTATGGGACGCACGTGGTTGCTCTAGCAGAAATGCATTGAAAAGCAATGATCACTCTCATGTCTTTTCTGCCTTACTGTAGCACTCATCTGCTTGTACCCCCTCTTCACTTATTTCAATCTACTTCAAAAACAGAAGCAAAGTGTCATTACAGTGACCCTAGGAACTTCATGATGTAATTCTCCTTTACCCCCATTGTTTCTCTGACTTCATCCTTTTTCATTCAACTTCACCTACACTGACCTCCTATCTCTCCTTAGTCATATAAAGTGAAGTCCTTCCTCAGTGTTGTTCTTAATCTCTTTAGGGAATGTTTTTCCCTAAAGAGATTAAGCATGATTCAGTTCCGGACAATGACTTAGTTTCAAACAAATGTCTTCATTAAGAATACTATAAAGTTTATTAAAAGTGTAATTTTTGGAAAAAAAAAATTACTGTTACTTAATCCCTAAAAGAAACTATAGATTTTTTCTTTGTCAGGTTGAAAGCTAATTTTTGAAAAGTGGTAACCATTGGTACTAGAGGTAAATGTTTTTAATGAAATGGGTTAAGTTGCTACAAAATGACTTTCAGCATTTAAAAATGAGTAGAAACAACTAATCCCATCTCATATTTTCCCATAACTTATTCTACTAGTATAAGAATAGAAATATCAAATATATGTAGTACTCTGTGCTCATACACCCAAAACTCCTTTAACATCATTTTTATAGGTAGATATCCATTTTTAAATGATTTTATCTGCTAGTTGTTGGTAGGTCAGTGATTCAATTATGCTGCTAGTTTACATTAACTAGGGGAGATAGACACAATAACAAGCTGGAGAAGTGAGTTAAAGTTCTTTTATTGGTTTCTTAAGACAGCCATAGCGAACTATCACAGAGTGGTTCAAACAACAGAAACTTGTCACAATCTGTGGAAGCTAGAATTTCGTGGAAGGAAGATTGCTTTCTTCTAATAACTATAAGAGAAAATGTATTCTAAGCCTCTTGCCTAGTTCTAGTGGCTTGCAGGCAGTCTTTAAATTTTCATATAATATTCACCTTCTGTATCTGTGTTTGTCTCCAAATTTTACTTTATTTTATATAGATATAGTCATTATTTTATTAGGACTCATCCTATTAACCTCATTTTAATTTGATATTATTTTAAAGGCCCTACTTCAAATAAGGTCATATTTTGAGTTACTGAATGTTAATCCAGTAGACTCAATTCCAAGTTTTCTTTTTTGGAAGGATATAATACAGCCCATAACAATCCTCTAATAGTAATAAATAAAATTCTTGAGAATCTTGGCCTAAGGGTACAGAGGCATGTTCAAGTAGACATAACATTTAGATTGAAAATGAGAAAATCGGTTCAAATTGACTTCCAAAGAGGAGGTACAAAAGTGTTCTGGGAAGATTTTTTTTTGTCAAAGATATGTATATGTTATGACTGCATTGTAGGACATAAATAAAGTTATGGGAATGATATGGTTTGAGATAATTATGGAATATATGTGACAAAACTTGAAAACCATAGTAAAGATTGGAAATCTATCTTTTGGAAAATAAAGATTTCTCAGTCATAAGAAAGTGGTATACTTTTTGTTTCTTTTTTTATTTTTAAAATGATCTGCTTCTATGTTTTCCATTGCGAATGATTATATTCAAAGCTAGAGAGTGAGGTCAGGGAGGTCGACAAGAAACTTATGCATTAACTAGGTAGGTAAGGAAGAGTTTGATGAAGGCACTGAACATGAGCTATTATTGAGAGGCCTGTAGTTTATTTATATTTCTTTAATTATAACCTAGTATCTTTTTTTTTAAAGATTTATTTATTTATTCATACAGAACTGGATACAGGCCAGAAATGTGGAGGGTAAGAGGATTCCCCAGAGACAGAGTGGGGAGCAGAACAGGCAGATAGACGAAGTACACTGCTGAGGGGAGCATCAAGCCGGTCAGGAGAGGTCTGCCACGCCATGTGGATCTCCTCCGGGGCAGGCGGGGATCGAACTCATACGGAGGTGGCTTAGTCTTCTTAGTGCTGTGCTTTAACCCCCTGCACCACCAGGGAGGGCCCGTAACCTAATATCTTTCTTCTGTTCCAGGATATCACATTTTACCTTCAACTGTTGTGTTTAAGGCTCCTTTTGACTATGACAATTTCTTTGACTTCCCTTGTTGTTAATGACATTGAAATTTGGGGGAATACCCTTTCTCATGATTAAAATGGAATTATGGGTTAGGGAAGTGTAGATTATATGAGGTATCATTTAAATTACTTCATTATCCAGATTATATATTATTAACCTAGTTTATGACTTTTGCTATGACTTGGGTTCCTTGGTCTGTGTAAGTTTTGTCACATTTCTTCTCTTTCTTCCCATTTAAAGGAAATTTTGAGTACTACTGTTTTGTTTTGTTTTTGAATGGGGGATGTTTCAATTCTAGGATGATTAACAGGGTAAGTGTTGAAAAGAGAGAATAAAATTGCAACTGTCAGAACAAATGGATCCATGATGCAGAATTATCCTGACTTGAAAGGAGCACATCTTCCTCTCAGACTACCGAGAAAGATGCTAAGACTTGTGAACCTACAGCCATGTCTGGATGTGTCTCAAGTATTCATTTTATAACACAAGTTTATTGTTTGCTTGTTGTTGTTTGCTTTGGTTTTGTTAGCTTAAGACTAAGGAAGTGGCTGTGAGTAGTCACATAAGACAACAGAAAATTTGACAAACTAGAAATTAGTGAAGAGACCACCAAGTAACAATTGAGGATCTACCTGAGGTTGGAAACATCTTGTTTTACCAGATCATGTAAATTTATCTAGATAATGTATATATGCCATTGGTTTGGACCATATTAAAAATTAAGAAATCAAGTATAGTGTATGGTTATGGAGTTATAGAGGACATGGGAGAGTCAAGCTAAATTATGTGGGGATAAAAGGAAATTGGAAGCCTGATAAACCTGAAATATTGTATGACTTAAAAAGAAATGAACGGATGTACTTCTGGGCTTGAAATTTGATTCAGTGGGATGATTGAAAGGGGGATAAGAGTAAAATGCTGTTATAAAAAGAAATCTTTGATTTTAATATGTGAGAAATAGTGTTTTTTTTGTTTTTGTTTTTGTTTTTTTTTTACCCAGTTTGTGGCCATGTGAAAATCTTGTAGACAGGTGCTTCTTAGATTAGATAATAGGGGTTCTCCCTGGTGGTGCAATGGGTAAAGCACCAATTATGAAGTTCTCCAAAACCACTGCAGCATGAGTTTGATCCCCTATCAGGGAGCTGACCCACAGGGCATGGCAGACCTCTTCTGACCTGCCTGCTGCTCCCCTCAGCAGTGTATTTCAGTAAATCTGCCTGTTCTGCTCCCTGCGCTGTCTCTGGTGAATCCTCTCACCCACCACACCTCTGGCATCCTGTTTTGTAAGCATAAATAAATAAATAGTTTTTTTAAAAAATAGCATTAGATTATAGAAATGAAGTATAGGGCCATCTGCGATGATAATAGACACCGATGATGGTAGTTGGTGAGGCTGAAAATAATGAGCCATATACAATAATGTTTAAAAATAAACAAGTTGTGACCTTAAAATAAATAGATAATTGTGATAAGAAGAGGGAGGAGTTGTCCTTGAGATTGTGTAGTGGCAGGATGGTTGTTGGAAGGCAATATGGAATCAGAAGAATGGAAAAATCTTCCAAACTACTTTTAATAGTGGGATTAATGCAGAAAGTAGTGAACTCCTTTTAAGGGGAAAGTAAGATGAATGAAAGAATAGATTTTATCTTAAAAGAGGATATGGTGCACTAGAGAAAGGTATTTTAACATAAATCTAGGTCATAAAAATTTATGGAGAATGTGGTCATTTATGTAGCTTGGTTTTTAGTATCAGTTAAGATTTAGGATGTTGGAATATAATTACCTCCTTCTAGATATTGAGTAATAAAAGTTGCAAAACACAGTAGTGAAATGTTTGATGGTACTTAAGATGATATATTCTGGGAGAGGGTATAGAAGCATAAGAAACAACAGCAAAGTAGACAAAATTAATGTGGTAGACGATGGTCCAGACTTATACCATTCATCATTGGTTTACATATAAGGACAACTGAAAAGAAAAGTCCACCTATTACTTTGGGTTTTGTTTCTAGGGAATGAACTCTAAATCATCTAATTAATTGAATTTCTTGCATTTACTAATACAGATACATTCCAATTCTAACATTGTAGAATTTCTGTCATTCTTTAATATATATATATATGTATATATATATATATACATATATATATATATTTGCAAATTTCAGATCACAGGAGATTTTAGAGTTTTTATAACTGGTACCTCTGAAATGTTTCTGAAGTAATTATGGTTTTATCTCCTTCTATACTTCACACTTATTTTTTTCACCAGAAGGTACCCAAATCCAAAGTAAACAAAGGAACTTCACCAATAGTTTGTTATGATTAGAATGTTAAATCTGAGGTTAATATATAAGTCGAACAGCTGGATTTTTTTTCAATATATAGTCATATTACTCCCAACGAATGTACCTCAATACATTGCTTAATGAGATTTAACAAGGGAACAACAAAGCATGCACAAGCTAAATTCTCCTTAAGATTCATAAAATGACAAAAACTGAAACACAGAATTCAAAAAAAAATTAATTTTAATCCATATTTTTTTTTCCTTGATGAAGTTATCTTCCATGTGTTACAACTCTGCTTGAGAGAAATTGTTGACTAGAAGTTGACAAGTTTGGTTTCTTGTAAGGCCACTCCCCTTAGCATGCAACTAGTCACTGTGATATCTCTGTGGACTTTCTCTGTGCAAGAGCATCTTATGGGTCCCTGTGTTTACAAATTCCCTCTTCTTATAGAAACACTAGTCAAGTTTGGTTAGGCTCATCATTAGAATCTCATTTTAACTTAAATGACACGTTATAGTCCCTTTCTCAAAATGTCACATTCTGATTGGTTAGAGCTACATCATATAAATTTTAAAGGGGATGCAGTTTATCCCATTTCATACCTGTCAACAGATGCACACATACACTCACACCACACACACACACCCATATATATGTTGTAAGGCATATTTACCAAGAAATATTTTTACAATTCAGTAACTGAATCAGGAAACTATGTGGATATTTATTTCTCACTTTTGCTTCAGGATTTCCTGAAGTGAAAAATCCTTATCGAGTAAAAAGTCTCAAAGCTTTAATCAAAACACAAAAACCACTGATTGGTAAAGCAATTTATATTATTCTATCAAATTCAGTGGAATAATTTATCACCAAGACCCACGTTCGTTTTTTTGCTATAGCAACTGCTTTTTATTGAAGTAATTTTCAAATAATGGGAGAGTATAGATCAGTCAGTGTACTTGCTCTATATAAAATGTGCTTTTCTAAAATTACATTTAGAAAAAGCACTTTTAATCCCATTTGCCAAATTTTTACACTTAGTTTTCTACTATTAAGATATTTTCCTTCCTAATATGTTTTGGGTATGAGCAAAGAAATATTTTGCTAAAATAGACTTCTTAATTTGTTACTCATTAGACAACAAGCCTTCAGTTAACCTTACCTATAACTGGAACATGTCCAAGCACTTTAGCAAGCATTCAAAGATTTCAAGTATACAATGGCAAACAAGGTTTTTAATCTTGCTTCTATTTATGTTTTTTAAAGAATTCTCAGTTTTATACTACAAATAAAAAATTCACCAATAAAAATAGTATACAGAATAAATATACAAACTTTTGTTATGGCCAACAATATAAAAGATGCTCACAAAAATTACTGATTAAGAAAATAAGTTCATGGAATAAAATATACACTGTGTAAGTCCATTTATATAAAATTTAAAAATATGTTAAAACTTTATGGTGATAGATACTAAAATAATGATTAGCTTTGAGTTCCCAACATGAAAGAAACTGCTAGTGAATAAGAAAAATTCTAATTCTTTAGTTATGTTGAACACCTTTATGACTTATGCATTTTTCCACATGACTGCTATAACAGTTTACTTAAAAATGATCTAAACACATACATAACAATACATTTCATAAAATAGTAGATTTAATGAAAACATTTCACTTGGTTCTTTCTAGAAACTCTTAAAAAGATAATTTTCCAAAAGACAGAAACCACAGAGAAAAAAAAGAATGCATCAGAGATTTTCAAACCACTATTTAGAGGATGGAAAGCAGACCAGTGAAGACTAAGTAATTTAGATATTTAAAAAGCTATGAATTAAAGAGTATAGAAAACCAGAACGCTGACAGCAAAGACCCACCAGCAGCAGTTTTAGTCTATGCTCTGCTCATTCCCATATGGCCTCTCTCATCTATCCAGCATGAAGTGTGCAGGTTTTTCTAGGATATTGTTAAAGAAATAATATGTATGTTGAAAGGTACTAACTATAGTGGGTGTTGGATATATTTTATTGGAAATAGGATGATTGACTATTTACATACTGTACATTGATATTTTTATCTTTATTAGTACAGTGGTTCCAAGTTTACTAACATCAGACTGGAAATTGCAGAAGACTTCTCTGCAAGCCCCCCCAAACAAGAATTGCAGGCACTAGCAATAGCAGCATCTGAAACAAAAATGCCTCAACTATATTAATTTACTCTAAAACATTCATGTAGAACTAACATTATTACTTTTACCTTTGATAGAAGTAGAACATGACTGCAGAGAGGGTAACATGTAATAAAAGGACAGAGGCTTAAAAATAAAACAAATAGAAATAAATAGTTACTTGGAGGAAATAGAGAATGTGAAAGGAGAATTTTAAAGGCAAAGTACATTTTGAGGAATAAGGCAGGATATTAACTACAAGAAGATACTTTAAAATAAATCATAAGAAAATTTAGAAAAAGTCTGGGATATTCTAAGCATGGTAACATATTTTAAAAATATCAGTGAAATTTGAGCATATTTAAGGAAAAAAGGAATACAAAAACAAAATAAGGGCTATTTCAAGTGGAAAAATTACAGTATTAGTCCTGGTAGCCAAATATAAAAGAATAATTGAACAAAGAAATTAGAAGGGAATACATCATCAAGATTATTTCCCAAGATTAAAATGCTTACTGAGTTCTCAGCAAAATAGAAAGAAAATTTTCACCAAAATACATTAGCATAGCACTTGTCATTATTGGTAACAAAATGAAAAATGAAAAATTTCAAGAAAGAAAAGGTATCAGCGCTGGTCAACACAACTCTGAGAAGCAGGTGGCAACAAATACATGACTTTCAAATCCGGAGAGAAAATAGATTCAATCTAGGATTCCATACTCAAAAGAAAAAAAAAATTGTGATATATTCTTAACAATTTGAAGACTTTGAGGTCTCGGACTTTTTAAAATCACGTCTCTATTCTTGGCAAGTATTTGGATGTAATGTACTCCATTAAAATGAGCAAGCAAATGACAATAAGATGTAGGAAACAGGGACATCAACAAGAAGATAGAAGAAAAAGCTTGCACCCAAAATAATGAAGAATAGCAATTAGAAATTGATGATTTCTCTAAGACTCAAACTTAACAAGTTATATTCAGAGAAGGTAAGATATTAAGAGATTTCTTTAAGAAGATGAACCTGATAAAATTGCTATTATGTTTGAACATTGCAAAAAGATATTTGCAGAACTGAGAAAAAATATGCAGCTAAAGCAATAATTAGTTTGAAAAAATACACAAAAGAAACCGAAAACTAGATACATTTGAATTCTCTGGAGAACAAAATTTTATTATTGCCATGTTTATTTTGAGAGAATGAGGGAAATGGAAAAGTGACTTACTGGTAGGGGTGCTTATATGTAGAAGCATCAAGTAGAGCTGCACATTTATCCTCTATATTAAAACACTAGATCCATAGTTCTCTGAGCGTGACCCATATGCTTCTATAGACCCCAAAGAAAATCTGGAGAGTGAGTGGTCTGTGGCTTTTCATTTCCAATGTGTTGACTTTTTTTTTTTTTTTAAAGATTTATTTATTTTACATACAGAACTGGGGTACAGGCCAGAGGTGCAGGGGCAGTGGGAGAGTCAACCAGAGACAGTGTGGAGTGCAGAACAGGCAGATCAACGAGGTGCACTGCTGAGGGGAGCAGCAGGTGGGTCAAGAGAGTCTGCCGAGCCATGTGGATCACCTCCAGGGCTTGTGGGGATTGAACTCATGCAGAAGTGCCTTTAGCTTCTTAGTGCTGTGCTTTAACCCACTGCGCCACCAGGGAGGGCCCTATGTTGACTTTTTTAACAATAGTCAAAACCATGGTGTCTGAAATTGTCAATACATAAGCATCTATCAAGGCAGTGGCACTAAAAGGTCCTCATTATTTTCTATTTCATGACCAGGTACTCACAGAAAAGAAAAGGTCAACTAAGAATGTTTTTGATTAGTTAAAAAATACTAATTAGGGCCCTTCCTGGTGGCGCAGCGGGTTAAAGCACAGCGCTGAGAATCTAAAGCCGCTTCCGCATGAGTTCGATTCCCGCCTGCCCCGGAGGTGACCACATGGCGTGGCAGACCTCTCCTGACCCGCCCGCTGCTCCCTCAGCAGTGTACTTCGTCGATCTGCCTGTTCTGCTCCCCACTCTGTCTCTGGTGAATCCTCTCACCCTCCGCCATCTCTGGCCTGTACCCCAGTTCTGTATGAATAAATAAATAAATCTTTAAAAAAAAAATACTAATTAGGGGGCCTCCATGGTAGCTCAAGGGATTAGATCTCAGCACTATGAGCTATTGACAGCCACTGGAGCACAAGTTCTATCCTTGGCTCACATGGCACAACAGACCTCTTCCATCTCCCCCTTCCTCCCCTCAGCAATGCATTTCAATAGGTCTGATTTTGTTCCACACTCTGTCTCTGGTGAATCTCTCACCTCCTTTCACCTCTGGCCCACACGCTAATTCTTGTATGCATAAATAAATAAATCTTAATATATACATATATATTAATTATATTATGGCCCTTGGGTATACTTTTTTTTTCATAATCATCATGATGACATGACAAACACATTTAAAGCACTTTCAACATAATTGCTATAGTGGTTATTTTGAGATGTATATATTTCATAATGTGATATTTTGAAATCCTATGAATCCTTCCTTACCTGGGAGAGGTTGATCCTTCAGAACCTAGGAAATTCAAAAGATTCTGCCAGAACATGCCCTTCATATACAAAGTAAGCAATCCAAAGCCATACCTCCTTTACCAGGTACTGAGTAAATAAAGGCCACTTCCATATCTTAGAGTTCTACTGCAAAAATTACTCATATCAGGCAATCCTAAATTGTTTACTGTGGCTTGCATACTGGAAACATCAGTGTTTTCTCCATTGCTTCCTGACTGTTGACGCTGCAAGCCATTCCGTGTTTTCACTCTGATTTATGTTAAGTATAATCAAATTCTTCCTTCCAAGCTTCCTTTTTGTTTCAACCTGTGACTATACCTAATTTACCATACCCTACCCCATATGTCCACTCTTAGAATAAGCACTTTGTAAGAGGTAAAGAGTTTATGCTGTTGAGCTGTGACCTAAACTTTTTACTCCTAATATCAAAACCGGCAGGGAGAGTTAACTATACTTGAAGATGTGATAGACATATTCTTGAAAATAAATGAAGTAAGCCTGTCAATTCAAGGAAAACAACTGACAGCATTTATTATCAGTGATAAAATTTAACTTTCAAATGCAGATTAGAATTTTGGAGTACTCTTATGAGTCATGATAGCTTCTGATTCTTAGAGACTTTCCTGATGAGATTTCTGTTGATTTTTATGAATGGCAATTTTTTAAAATTAAATAAGGAAATGTAACAACATTGGAGCATCTTCTTAAGAAAGAAAAGTAATATTTTGTAAATGAGTACTGAATGAAATGTTACTGTCACCTGTGTTTAGGTAAAAGATCCATTCTAGGTGCAAGAAAAGCCAGTGAATTTTACTATAAAAGTTCATGATATAGTTTTAGATTCTGTATTGCAGCTACTTGGTAAGAAACTGCCATAGTATAGTTTTGATTTAGAATACAATAAAAGTACCCACAATATTTGATAAAATTTTCCTCTTTCTCAAGTACACAATCTGAGACTGAATTTTATGTTTATACTTCAAAGAAAACAATATATTGCAATAGGCTAACTGTACAAGTAGAGATAAAATCAGTTATCTGTTTTTTAAAAATTTGAAAAAATATAAAGTAATTCTACTCTTCAAAATGTTTTTTTTTTTGTTTTTGGAAATGTTACTTTTCATGAGCAATGTTACTTATGCTAACTAGTATATATTGTTATTTTAAATATAACTATTTTTAAGTTTTTCAGTTTTAATTTCCAATATGGTTAATATCAATAATTATTACCCACACTAAGAGAATCTTTTGCTGAAACAAATAGAAGGCAAAGAGGAGGAAAGATTCCCATGCTTATAGATTAAAATGGCTATAATAACTAATAAGCAGATTCAATTCAACACCTACCAAAAACTCAATTGTATTCTTCAAAAAATAGAACAAGAAATCATGAAATTGATCTGGAATTACAAAAGACCCGAATAACAAAAAACAATCATGAGGAGAAAGAAATAAAATAGAAGTGTCACATTCCATATTTATCATTTCTCATTGTTATGGAAATGAACATCAAATTAAAAAATGTGACTATTTTCAAAAAGACAAAAAAAAACTTGCTGGAGAGAATATAGAGTGGGAAACCCTTTCATACTGCTGATGGGAATGTAAATTAGTGCAGCTATTATGGGAAGAAGTATGGCAAGTCTTCAAAAATTAAAAATATAATTTCATATGATCCAATTATCTCAATTATGAGTCTTATGCAAAAAACACAAAAGTATAAATACAAAGGGATATATGCAACTCCTCCATGTTTACTTTTGCATTATTTACAATAATCAAAAACTGTAAACAACTTAAGTGTTTATTATCAGATACATGGGTAAAAAATAGCATACACAATGTGATATTATGCAACTATAAAAAAGTTGATAACTTGCCATTTGCAATAACATGGACGAAAGAGTATATGCTTAGTGAAATAAGTCAGATAGAGACAGAAAAAAACATGATTTCACTCACATGTGGTATACAGAGAAACAAACATATGAACTAAATAAAAATAAATAAATAAACTTTAGACCCTAAAACCAGTTAATGGTTACCAGAAGGGAAGTTGGAAAGTTAGATAAATCAGTTAAGAGGGGATGATCTTGAAAGAAAGAAATATAAATTGGGCTTCAACAGCCTTGTATAATACTGTATGCACACATACATATATAAAATGTCATCATGTAATATACATATATAATCATTGATAAAGTTTCATTCATGTTTAATAATGCAAAGGAATTCTGAGATGCAAACGTTGGAGGATCACTAGAATATATAATGCCTAGAATTAAAAATTTAAAAATAGCATTATCAGCATTTTTTAAGAGTTATGGATTTGGAGGAAATGCTTAAGAATTAAACAGTTCAGAATATTAAGTGGATAAAATTATTTCACATGAATCAATATAGATCACAAAATCTATGTTTTATTTTAAAAAAATTTTGAATTGGGATTAAAATTTGCAGTGATGTCATTTTCTCATTAATAATAATAGGAAATATTGTTTACAGAGATTTGTGATAATAAGAAAAAATGTAATGCCTAGCTTTTTTATGATTTTAGTTATTTTTAATTGTCACAGTGATTAAGAGGAAAATAGTGATTTGAGAAAATAAGATCTAAAATATATGTATACAGTATAATTATTTACAGAGTTTTTTCCCTGTTATTTTATGTGGAAGGCAAAAAGGAAATTATGGGTTATGAGGTGATCTTACTACATTGAAATACCAAGTCATTTTCTCATCTATATTTATATAGGTAATAGCATATGCTGTTTAACTTTATTAAACATTATTTACAGTTAAAGTACTGTAAATCACTATTCTTATCCAATCCAGCATCTACTCATCAAGAACTTGTAATCTAAAAATTATATTATTATATAATATGTTGATGATGAAGAAAAATATCATAATCACTTTCCTTAAATATTCTCTTTTTCAAGAGTTTCTAGTTTAGACATATAGTCATTTAGAATATTTTCAGATCCTATTAAGCAACAAATTATTTTCCTTAAGTTGTTTCATCACTTAATTTTCAAACAGTAAATAGGGAAATTATTAAATTAAGAAATTGACTAGGTAAAATTACACTCTTTTTAAATGTTAGACTACATAAACAAAAGGTTAACTCTTAACTTAGATCCAACTCTGTATTCTCTGCTGAAAAAAACATTTACTCTCACCAAGATCCCTGTAGTATAGTTGTAATGACTATGGGAAATTATGTTTGAGGTCATTCACACTATATTGTTAATATTGAGCTCATTGTTACACACTCTCTTCTAGCAAAAGAACTAGAAAAGTGGAAAATTTGAAGTACCTATGTCCCTGACTTCAGTAAATGGGGATCTCAAAAAGTCAAGGAAGAATTTTAGAAAAAAAATTTTTCTGCTTTACCAACTAGCTTAGGGCTGGTCATTCTAACCGATATTTAACGTGGACATTATCAGAACTGGCCCTCTCTGGTGGTGCAGCGAGTTAAAGCACAGCACTAAGAAGCTTAAGCCACTTCCACATGAGTTCGATCCCCGCCTGCCCCGGAGGAGATCCACATGGCGTGGCAGACCTCTCCTGGCCCGCCCACTGCTCCCCTCAGCAGTGTACTTTGTCCATCTGCCCATTCTGCTCCCTACTCTGTCTCTGGTGAATCCTCTCACCCTCCTCATCTCTGGCCTGTACCCCAGTTCTGTATGAATAAATAAATAAATAAATCTTTAAAAAAAAAATGTTCAGAACTGTAAATGTGAAAGACAGTTTACTTTCAGATTCTCAATACTGAGTTTCTCTTCACTGATGACAGAGTGATTTGTTAACTTACCTGCAGAGAAAAGAAAGATGTTTCTTGAGTTTTGCACTCACTTCTGTACTGGTTGGTGCAAGGATAAGCCACGGGCAGAACTTCAAGTTTGACAGATCAGTGAAAGCTATTCAGTGTGTTTCCAAAAAATCCAACAAAAGCAGCAGATCTTTGGTCAGGTCTCATTATTCAAACCAGATTCTCATTTAAAGAAAGAAAAAAAATAGGGTACTCTTTTGGTGAAGTGTAATATTTAAAAATGATGAAATCTCTAATTCTGCACATTGTTGCTGATTTTTTGTTTTGTTCAAGACAATGAAACAAGCTCCTGTTGTCTTACTTCATATTAGCAGCAAAAGCCATTGTCAAAAGAGTCCACACATATGGTACTTATAAGATAAGTTTAGTTTACTTCATATGATTTTATTTTACTCTGGACTTCCTGCAATTCGGATAGTCTTCCTTTTCAATTACTGGAGATAATTTAATAATGCTGTTTTTCCTAGACAAAGAACTATTCATTGTTTAAAAAATCGAAGAATGATTTTGGGAAATTTCAGGGATGAGTGAATTCCTATTTTAGCTTTTAGAAATATGTTGGTTACACTTTATGATATCAGACCATACTGGCAAAATGGTCCTTTGTCATTTAGACTGACTATGAAAAAAAGTTGAACATTCAGTTCTATTAAAAGTTTCCACTGGGCCCTCCCTGGTGGTGCGGCAAGTTGAAGCACAGCACTGGGAAGCTAGTGGCAACTTCATGTGATTTCAATTCCCAGAGGTGACCCATATGGCATGGCAGACCTCACCTGGCTCACCCTCTGCTCCCCTCAGCAGTGTACTGCATCGATCTGTCTGTTCTGCTCCTCACTCTCACTCTAGTGAATCCTCTCAACCCCTGCACCTCTGGCTTGTACCCCAGTTCTGTATGCATAAATAAATAAATAAATCTTTAAAAAAAAGTTTCCACTGACAAAATATAGGATTGGAAAAAATCCTTCTAGATTCTTTGTTCTTTCCCAGCTATTCAGTGACACATGTATGGGTTAAGAGAAATAGATGAAACACCTTAGATATGAAGTTAGCCAGTGTTATAAAAAAAGAATTATAGTAGATATAGCTCTCAGAATTAATATTTTGTTTAATGAACCATTTGGAGAGAACAATCAGAACTTATTCCAAATTACCTATGTAGAAATTCATTTCTCTGAACATTGAGGACTAGTGCAAGGAAATGTCTCCTCAGAACTGGACAGTTATAGTGACAGGTATCTTTTAGAATACATACAGGAGTGTTTCATGTGATTGGAATATGGTTCAAAGAGATTAAACACACCTATTAGTGACAAAAACTGGACATGGATCGGTCATCTTTCTTTTAGGGATGCGAAAAACCAGGTGTCTACCATAATAAAGAGTAAATCATTGAAGTTATAAAAGCTATAAATATGTAAGTTAGGGCTACAAAAGACAATGTTTTAAAAATACATAGGCTATGTCTTCAATCAAATAAATCATAAACATTGTTGTATAAGTTAAAAATTGAGATAAAATTGGTTTGTTGAGATACTGAGTTTAGAAGGAGTTATTAGAGATGATAAGAAAAGAGTAACTGAAAACACAATAGCAATTACAATGTGCATTAGAGATAACAGAAAGTATGCCACATTACAGAAAATATATTGATTTTGACAAATAGAGATTCTCTTTAGGAGTAAAAGAGAGCAAAAAGAAGAAAATAACCAAAAAAGATGACAGCAGTGGAAAGAAAGGAGAACACCCAGGCTCTGCAGAGTATCAGAATTCTGAGAAGGCAGAATATGATTATCATAGAAACAAGCAAACATGTAGGATAAATTGAAAACAACTTAAAACTGTAGAGGAAAATCATTTACTTAATGCAAAGACTAAATATACATATATATATATACATATATATATACACATATATATATATACACACACACACACACACACAAATATATATATATATTTATATATATATAATTGCATGTACAGTTCTGGAATCTACTGAAATAATTTTTTTCCTAAGTCAATGAAAAGAGAAACCACATATTACGAGCAGCCCCTGTGAGGTTTTTCTGATCAACGTTCACATGGATGCATTGGAAGTTTGCAATAAACCTGAGTGTCTCCTGGGGTCCTTACTCAGCCTCTCTTGGGCAGTATTTTTCAACTGGTCTTTGGTTTTCTGCCTGTGTCTACAAGAGTGAGGTACATGGGGCAAAGTGTCAACATGTCCACTCAGAATTGTATAAAGAGAAAAGGTTCTGCAATCTGGGGAAGAGCAGTTGTCATGGTACAGCTCATTGACTTAAGAAAGAAGAACAAGTTTTTAACTGTTTGTTCACTTAACACTTAAATATTTTTCATTAGTGTAGGTTGAATTTGAGTTTCTAAGTAAGACTGGAGTTAGTGGTGCTTCAAATTCCTTGGTGTCTCATCATCAGATTTTCAACCAGCAGTCTCACTGCAATTACAATTGAATACACAAAGGCAGTTTAATTACGTTTCCCAATATAGCTACATTATCATTTCATATAGTTGTCATCTTGATCCTAAAATAACCATACTTTGCTTCCTGTGAATGTTAACATATAATCAACAATAACTCCCATAAAGTGACCCTTTCTTGACCCAAAGTTGAAAAGAAATGATGACATGTAGTTTCTTACTCAAAAAGCTCTTTTGAAAATTAGCAAACTGTTTAGAAAAAAAGCTTTTGTTAGTGGGCTTTGTCAGAAATCTCACTGTGTATTGTCCAAAAAATTGTCTTAAATTTACTGATACAGGCAAGCAGCTTTAGATTCACAAGAGGTTATAAAATATGTCCTTGTCCCTTTATTATCACTTAGTATAAAAACCATTTAAGAATCTGAATGATTAGATGCTATTAGAAAACCTGAGGATTTATAAACTTGGACTCTAACTCCAGCTGTGCTTCTTGTGCTGATTATGTCTCTGAATATCTGAACAAAATTACACCCACATACTGTTTCATACCATATTCCTTATGTCACAATGCAAGCTAGTTTATTTTGTGTGGGTGACTCAGTAGGTTTTGCTTATTATTTTACTTCCTTTTTAATAAACATATTTAGAAAAGGAAAATCTACTACAAATGAGCCTTGCCAAAAAAAAGCTATATTTAATACTAGTCTGCATGGCATTAAAAAATATTTTCACTCTTTTGATATTTTGTGATTATACTATGAAAAGAGGTAGGTGCATTCCAAAGTAGAGAAATATTTCTTCATGGCTTTTAATATGGTGGAAGTGTAATCCAATAAATGTATTGAATAGGAAGTAACATGAGACTTTCCTTAGGTATTAGATTGATGTCAAATACTAAAGTAAAAATTTGAGTCAAGTATATTGTTTACTTTTGTTTTAATGAAATAATGTAAAATATATTCTTATTTTGCCATGAGTTTGAAAATCTTTTAAAGATGTATTTATTTATGCATACAGAACTGGGGCACAGGCTGGAGATGGAGGATGGTGAGAGGATTCACCCGAGACAGAGTGGGGAGCAGAACAGGCAGATCTACAAAGTACACTGCTGAGGGGAGCCATGGGCGAGACAGGAGAGGTCTGCTGCACCATGTGGGTCACCTCTGGGGCCAGGATTGAACTCACACTGAAGCTGCTGCTGCCAGCTTGCAGTTCTGCGCTTTAACCCTTTGTGCCACCAGGGAGGGCCCACATTGGGGAATTTCTTAACCCTTCTTAATACTCTATTTGTTTTGACATTTGATTCTTTTCTCTTTGTTCTCTCTTGTAGTCTATTGTGTTAATCATACTATAGCCTATACACTACTTTTAATTATATTTATCCTTGTATTTATTTCTGTCATACACTTCCTTTTACTATATTTGCTTTTATCCCCTGGCCATGTGATATCATTTCCTTTTCTGTTGACACCACTGTATGTTCTTGATATTTATAAATATATTTTCTATCTATATGTCTATGTACCTGAGTATGAAGTAAAGTTTTCTGTCATTGTGTATATTTTCAAAAGTGTCATATTTTTCTGGATGCATCTAAGATCTTATCACCTCTCCACAAAATATTTTGTTTTTATTATATTTGTTTATCTGTCATCTATTTCCTCTAATTGCTACATCATGTCCTATAATTTAGTTTAGTACATTTTAATTACCTCTTCCACTAGAAATGGGCATCTTTTGTTACAAATGGGAACGAGTTATGAAACTGAATGAGAATATACAGCCAATAGTGACATTTTTATGTCCGAAGTTATACATGTAGATATTTTATGTTCTTCTGCAAGCTCAATTTCTACAATTGTTTCAACTAAACTCTAATTATATGAGAACTTTAGTAACTCCTCATCTCACATTTGATGCTGTTTTTTAATTTTTTTGGCATTCTTTTAAAAATTTACAATAACTTTCCTAGAAAATTATAGAATCAAGTAATTACTATGCATTCGGTGATTCTCTGTTTTGATGATATACTCCTGTCCTTTCCTCACTAGTTATTATTAGAATTCCTGTTTCTAGCTGATTTGTCTACTATATTCTATAGATGTCATTCTATAGTTTGCATTCTTTTGGTTTTGGACATGAGATCATATTTTTCTAATTTTTGGTGAAGGTAGATGTCCTTTGTTGAAGAGTATAATTATTAGTATAGGATAGGCTATGTTTTAGAAACAAATGGCCCCACAACCTAAGTGGATATATACATGAAGTGTCCTACAAAGTTTATTGCAGCCCTGGCCAGTCTCCATAGCAATTCTTTCAGAATAGAAACTTAATGCTCTTCTATTTCAAGTTAGTCTCAAACCATATCAAGGAAAGGGCAACAGATATGATGGTTTAACCATAGTCTTTCCTGACTGTCCTGACCAAAAGGAATGCGTATTTCTCTTGCCTTTGGCCCAATGGTGAAAATAAAACAAATTCCCCCGGTCTAACTACATGAAAAGCTAAAACAATAGTGATCAATATCTGCCCCCAAAATCTTTAAATTCACATAATTTAATGTATCAAACTTTCACCTCATCATTTGTGTTTAGGATGTTTTCATTATGAAGTATTTCTTTATCATGAAGTTATTCTGCCATATTTCTTTTATAAAAGTATCTGCCAATTTTCTCATTAATTTTATTGCTGCATTATTAACACTGCCCTTATGAATGGAAATTGTGGAGCAGGTTGTAGGATGCAGGAGGCTCCCAAAGTGTAAGATCCTGGTCCTTTTATTGATAGAATAATTATACAGCATGGCTTGTGAGGAGAAGGGGTGTTAAAGTCTCTTCCCCTTGTGTGCTTAAGATTCCACTGCAGACATACACACAAAGGTCAATAATGGGTTTATTTACAAGGAAAATTAAAAACTCAGGGAAAAAGAGAGATAAGCTAATTAACGCATTAGCTACCAATTCCACTGACCTGGAACCTCACTAGCACACTGAAAGCCCCTGAAGAACCAAGAGACAAGCTATGAACCACCAGGCCAAGAGATCCTGAAGCCCACATACCTGGTTTTACATCTAAATCTGGCTACTCAGCTCCACCCTTATGTTCCAGTGTGCTTCTCTTTGGTATTGATGGGATTTGTAGTTCCAGTGTCTGTGGTGGGGTTGGAGTCCATGAAACCTGTATCTGCAAAGTTCATTCAGGTCATCTTTTCCTCCCTAGAGGAGGACAAAAAGAAAAGGGAGGGGTGAAAAATGTGCTTTGTCATATATAGACTCAGGAATTGAGAGTTTTCCCCCAGGCCCTTCTCATCTGCTTGATGACTCAGTATTGTAATTGAAATCAAGCCCTAGATCCCCAGCCAGGGTTTCAATGTCCTCAACAAGGCTTTTCACTGATCAGCTTCTGGAGTCCCTTCTCATGCATTGGCCTTTGCATTCTAGGTCATACCTTGTGATGTGTACCCTTCCCAGAGTGACCAACTGTTAAGCTCTTGATTGACTTGAAAGCAACATGTAAGGTTGGCTCCTGTGACTGATTGACTGGATAGTTCTGACCTTGTATATGAATACAGAACTTAAGATAACAAAAAAAAAAAAAAATGGTAGCCAAAGAAGCTGCTTAGGATTAGCAAATCCACATTTTATAGTTTTAAATTCTGCATTTAAATTTTAATCTACTAAAACTCTATATGTAATATAAGAGTAGGCTTTCTATATTTATCACCCCAGATTTCTCATTTTTATTGTACTCAATAATTTCTTCATTCCCTATTGCTTTGCAATATCCACTTTTCATCAAATTATTATATTGAAAGCTTAATTAAAGTCACTTTTTCTTTACTTCATTAATCCTCTCTTGATTTCATTAATACTAAAGTCAATAATCCCTCTTTAAAGTCCAAATAGCTTCTAACCCTTGATTGTGAAAACTGTTTAAAATTTATTAAATTGTTAAAAAGCTTATGCATTAAATAAAGGCTAAATGAAAAAATACATATTCTAAGACTAGGTAGACATGGTGTTATAGGACACAAAATCTGTTTCAGAACAAAATCTGTTAGGATAGGGAGAGAGGGACACCCCTGAAGCCCAAAACCTGCCTGCTCTAAGTGGGTTCTGCCATCTGCCGCGTCAAGACAAATATACATAACTTTAATGAAAAGGGACTTTAATACAGTGAGTATACAATACGGAACACAAAGAATATAACTTCTAAATCAAACACCTGAAGTTACCCATCCCCTCGTGGGCAAAAGTCAACCCAAAAGGGATTGGCCCAAAGCAAGGCCTGAAAGCCTGCCTAAAGACTAAAGCACCTTCTGGCCGGGACCCATGGAAATGGGTCAGAAATGGCCAGACAAATCCAGGAGTAAAAGAGCCAAATCAAAATCAATATAAACACTGCCATAGTCCCCTCCCTAAAGGTATCTCACCCACATCTGCCTTTACCAGTCCAGGGCCAAGCAACAAGCACGGTTTCTTCATTACATGCTTGCTGCTCCATGTGGCTTCCTCAGGTCTCCTCCTTGTTCTCCATCCAGCTTCATTCTCTTCTCTCTTCTTCTCTCCTTTTTCTCTGCTCAGCTCCACCCTCCTTCTGGGTGGGGCAAGGAATCTGGAACTTCCCCTTTTCCTAGGGACCACCCTGTTACAATTCCCCCTTTTGATTTTTTAATACCACCATATCTATGTTGGCACAAATTTTAGGGTACAACATTGTCGATGAATGTCCAATATGACAACCATAAATGGAAAATAGTCCATTAGTGCATATGGAAAAAAAAAAAAAAACTTCTTGGTGTGTATCAAAATCATAGTAACAGAACAAAACAAAACTTTAAAAGCTGTTTTAAAGGTTCTCTCAACCTTGATCCCAACTTTGTTCAACTTGTATGCACAAGTGATTTACAAATACATGTTAGCTTTCATTTTTCTATTTTTGCATAAATCACAGGGCAGAATAATCAAGTAGTAAGTTGTTGTTGTTGTTGCTGGCCTTGTTGGAATACTCCATACAGGATCAGAGCGAACCATCGATGTCCAGTCCACACAGGCTCAGGAGCAACGTTGGTCTCAGCAGACTCAACCTGGAATTTCCTCTTCTTGAGGTTACCAGGACTTTTATTTTTCCGGTTGTCCAGGCCTGCAATGGAGGGTGGTCCCTAGGAACAGGGGAAGTTCCAGGTTTCCCTGCCCCACTCAGAAGGAGGGTGGAACTGACCAGAGAAAAAGGAGAAGAGAATGAAGCTGGATGGAGAACAAGGAGGAGACCTGAGGAAGCCAGATGGAGCAGCAAGCATGTGATGAAGAAATCGGGCTTGTTTCCTGACCCTGGACTGGTTAAGGCAGATGTGGGTGAGAGACCTGTAGGGAGGTGACTATGGCAGTGTTTATATTGATTTTGACTGTGCTCTTTTCCTCCCAGATTTGTCTGGCCATTTCTGACCCTTTTCGTTGGGTCCCGGTCAGAAGTTGCTTTAGTCTTGTGGTGGGCTTTCAGGCCTTGCTTTTGGCCAATCCCTTTTGGGTTGACTTTTGCCCACGAGGGGATGGGTAACTTCAGGTGTTTGATTTAGAAATTATATTCTTTGCCTTCTGTGTTGTATGCTCACTGCATTAAAGTTCCTTTTCATTAAGGTATTATATGTTTTGTCTTGATGCGGCAGATGGCAGAACCCACTTAGAGCAGGCAGGTTTTGGGCTTCAGGGGTTCCCCTCTCTCCCTGTCCTCTAACAGATTTTGTTCTGTAACAGATTTGGGGATTCCTATAACAATGGGGAATAATTGATCACTTTTTTGCTTAAAATATCTACTATATAATATGAATGAGATATTTAGTCTGCCAATGCCTTACTTTTTTCATCTATAAATTCGAGGAAATTTTTTAAAAATAATTTTGTTGAAAGAATTAAACATATTAATGGAGTATTCATCAAGTGAAAGTCCTCTCCAAGATATAAAGAATAGACCTTCCCAAAGTCTTGTCGTTTTGACCATGGTTTATACCAAATTAAGGTCAATAGAGACCTTGTAGGTTAAAGAGAATATTACAGCCCTTTCAACTACCTAGAAGGTTGAGAATTGAGCATATTACACAGATTTAGGGTTCTTTCCACAAGTAAACTTTCTAGCAGAGAAACCAATCTCTGGCAGGGCAAACATCCAGCTAGAGAGCATCATTTTTGTTTTTTCATATCAATTACCTTCCTCTCTTCTTGCAACCCATTACTTAATTCAGGATAAAAATGCTTGCTTTGTCCCATCACTCTATAATTTATATCCATGTAAATTTTCTAGATGCATATGAAAATAAATTTTTATTTTTTCCTACTAATCTGGTATTAATTTGGATGCTCAACCAGCCTGAGAAGCAAACAGAGATATGGGGGAAATTTCCACAAATAAGCGGTATATAGAACCTTTTTACTAAGTGTTATCACTGTTCTTATATGAATTTTTATCATTCTTTCTATTTCTTCACTAATTCTAAGTTTTAAATCCATTTTATAAGCCTGGTAAGTCATTGATATTGATTAATACTCAAAAAAAAAAAAAAACAAAAGAGACAGAAGTTGAACAACAACAACAAAAAAGATAATAATTTTTTTTTTCCTGAAAGCCTGAGAAATGAGGAAGCAAAACAGTAGGTGAAACAAAATTTAGCAAATCATGCAATGCAGCAGAGTGCACCTAACCCCCAATGGCTTTTAGGAAATAGTCACTATATATCTTCAAAACCACCTCCCACTTTTCCATTGAAAGTTAAAATGCTTCCCTTAAGCTATTAAAAAAAGTAAGTAGCTATGCTGCTACACATGAGAAAAAATCTTTA
Source organism: Condylura cristata (assembly GCF_000260355.1). Classification (NCBI taxonomy): domain Eukaryota; kingdom Metazoa; phylum Chordata; class Mammalia; order Eulipotyphla; family Talpidae; genus Condylura; species Condylura cristata. The sequence goes on from NW_004567110.1 coordinate 34,974,333, forward strand.
GTAGACAAAATCTAATCCTTTTAAAATATTCAGTCTTCATTAGATGCAAAAATCATGTGACAGATTATATTTTTTCCCTGCCAAAATCACTTATTAATTTTTTAAAAAGATTTATTCATACATACATACAGAACTGGGCTACAGGCCAAAGAGCAGGGAGTGAAAGGATTCACCAGAGACAGTGGGGAGCAGAAGAGGCAGACATATTGAAACACACTGCTGAGGGGAGCAGCAGTTGGCTCAGAAGAGCCATACAAGTCACCTCCCTGGCCGGGGATTGAACTCGTGCTGCAGTGGCTCCACAGTGCTGTGCCCTAACCCGTTGTACCACCAGGGAGGGCCATTTATTAATTTTTTCCTCAAAATTACTACTGTGACAGTAATGTAAACATATTATTTTAAAATATGTTAGCTCCAAATTTAATGTCATAAACGCTAGTTTTTAAAATCCATGTGAGATTTAAAACACATCCAAAACTATAGTAACTGAAAAACTTCATTTTAAGGCGGGCTACTTATCATTCTTTGCCTACTGACATTATATATTTATACATATGTGTGTGTGTGTGTGTGTGTATTTAGTTTCCTACCACTAGAAGTATAAATGGATTGATCATTAAAGAGTACAACATATCACTTAATATACTTTTTGAAAATGTTACTATTGTCTATTAGGATATCCTGTTAACTGTTTTTTACAATCTTAAATCAGCATGTAAGACAATTTTAAAAAATAGATATATTTGAGCTAGAATTTTGTCACTGTTATTTTCCCATTGGTAGGAGTATAATGTAATATTCATATTGTACTACTGCTAAATACTTTTATTCTATAGTAATCTAACATTTTTCAAATTAATGATATGACTTTCTTTTCTCTTTTCAAAATATTGGCTAATACTAAATAAACTAAAATTTGACTAGCGTAGGCAAAGAGCAAAATTATTTACAGTTCAACATAATCCCAAACACCCTAAAAAGATCATAAACATCAAAAAGTAATTTTATTTAGTTACCAACCAATGTTTAAGCCACATGTAAAACAAAGAAAAACTAGGTCTTATTTCTCTTTCCTGATGTCACTTATTAGACTAAATAAAACAGTCATTGCTATTTATAGTGTTAGCATCAGTCTGTTCAATGAATTTTTATATAATGTGATTACCACAAAATGCAAAGTATATTGACCTTATAGGCTTTCCTGTGACTTGCTTCTTTGATTGGTCAGGTTTTAAGTTATCTGCACAATCATTTGACTTGTTTGCTTGGTAGCTGTTCAAACTCTCCAATGGTCAGATTTGAAATTCCACTCAGACTGATAAAAGAAAGAATAGAATCATTAGGAAGAGTTCAAATGTTAACATGAATAACAATATCAGTGTTTTTTCATTATTGTTAGAGGAGAACATTTTCCTGCTCATATTAAGTGAATATTCTATTATTCTAAATTATTTTGTGATTTTCTCCATATTGAGTAGGACAGAATAAGATCTTTTAAATTTATGTTATTATTTATCTCTTAATAGATTTTTATCTTCAAGAATGACTTTCATAAGATCTAACTGTACTCATGGAAAACAAAGGTAACCAAAAAGAGCAACATTTAACTACATTCTAAAAGATAAATATAGGATACCTCCAAAATGACATAAAATCTTAAACTGGTTCAAAGCCAATTCAAAAGACCCCACATTCTGTACACTAACTCTAGGAATCTAAGTAAGGGATACACAGAGTAATCTGAGAGTCCAATTTGCTGTGTACTTAGTAATAATGAGATAATAATTTAAAATTGAAATTCAGTGATGCCTTGCTCTTTCTCATGCCAAAAGGTAGTCTTATTCTTTCAATTTATTTTTAAGTATTTCCCTTACTTTTTCTTTGTTTCTGAGTTTTCCTCTTTCATTTTTGTTTTCAGTTTTCTGCAATGTCCTCTCTTTATAAAGGTCAATGCTATTATCTCAATCTAAAGTACAATCATTTCTGCTTCCTGTTACCTTGTGTTGTTTCATAAACCTTATTATACTAACCTACATTCTCTGTAACACAAAAGAGATTATTTATAAATAATCTCAGAAAAAGTAATTGTATCTAAATTATTTGGGTCATGTGCCCAACTTTTAGCCATTCTTTTTGAAAAAAAGGATATACAGTTAATTGGGCATGCTAGGGGTTACCTGTCTAATCTGAGAAATGAAAAGATTTATCTAAAGGAAACCCCTGAAATGGATAGGGTAGTGCTATAGTGATAGTTGATCATTGTATCCAACATTTATGAATATCTACCATCTTCAAAGCCATAATAACTCCAGAAATGTTAGCTTTCTCTCTTTTTATTTTTAATGCTGATTGTTCCGTAATCCTGGTAACAAGTACCATGATTCATTGGTTTTAAAGATTTATTTATTTATGCATACAGAACTGGGGTATAGGCCAGAGGTTTAGAAGTTGTGAGACCTCACCAGAGACAGAATGGAGAGCAGACTGATGAAGTACACTGCTGAGGGGAGCAGCGGGTGGGTCAGGAGAGGTCTGCCATGCCATGTGGATCACTTCCCAGGGCGGGATCAAACTCATGCTGAAGTGGCTTTAGCTTTTTAGTGCTCTGCTTTAACCCTCTGTGCCACCGGGCCCCAGAAATATTAGCTTTTCAAAAACAACTGAGAATGATGTCAGTAAGATTAATCTTTATGAATTTTAAGAGCTTTCTTTTTTGAAAATACATTTAACTAAGAAATACAACTGTATTATACTTGTTTTATATGAAATATTTTTAGAAAATAATATTTTAGTGTAGCAAGTTTTAAGTATGAGATCCTATTTCAGAAATTTGGGTATCTAAATTCAAATTCAATAGCAATAACATCTCCATTCTGGAAAAAAAATTTAAAAATCCCTATTACCTAGCAAATGAAGGATAAAGTAATATATTAAAGTGCCATTGAATGCAAAACCATCTGGTATTTTCATACTCATTTTATTGCTCACATGTTGAAAATATGTCTTAACACATATACATATGATAGCTTTCATTTCTTTTCACAATTTTGGGAACTAGTAGTGTGACTAACATCTTGACAAAAGTTTTTTACTGATATATACCAATTTAGTATTTAACCTAAATTGACTGTAAATCTTGCACATTGTACAGAAACCCTTTAAAACATATTATATACACTATTTGAACTAAATCTGTGTTTTATGATACTCTCAAGAATAGCTGCAGGTTAATTCAAGTTGCTTATTTTAAAGATGGTATTTTATAGTTTTAATCTACCTCCGAAATAAATCTATTTTGCTCCCCTGCAACTACTTATAAGAGACTTCAATTTCAGTATGGTTGAATTAAGTGTTGGCAAAAGTCAGGATATATATTGTTAAAATTCCAATGTCCTTACTTCTGAAGATAAGTGAAAAAACAAATTTTTTTTCACCAAAGGGATGCATCTATTTCTTTCCTCCAAAGTACAACATCTTAGGCGCAGTTTTGAGAGCAATCAATGTAATTTCGCAAAAATCAAGAGCAGTCAAACAGTAAGTACTCTCATTCAAGATCAGAGGAAGTAAGGATTTTTAGTGACTTTTAAATGATTTAAGTCTAAGTTTAGCAAGTCTTTGATTTTATGTTCTCCTCTCTAATGACACCTTCTCTGTTAAAAAATTAATTCCTCGAAAACCTATGAACACATGTAAAAGTCAATAAGCTGCTACTAGCTTCTTTCTCAAACACAACTCAAATTTTGGTTGTTTTCAAATACCATAATCTTTGATGAAACATTTTACTCATTTAAGGAACAAGAAGTAAAATTAATTAACTGATCTACCTTGATTACTTACAATGCTTGAATTGTTTCTAGTTGTTTTCTTTTTTTATGAATCTTGGAGTCAACACTGCTATGCTCAATATACCCAGATCAGAAATTTAGTAAAGTTCAATACAGACTAGGATATTTTAAAACCAGTTTTTGCACAGTAAGGGGAAGATCTGTAAATTCCCTTTGTTTGCATTTTAAGCTGAATGATTTGAAGTGGAATCCTATCAAGGGGTCTAGACAACAGAAGAGATCAATTTTATACCCATAGATTATTTACAGGTCATTATGTTAGAAGGGTTTTTTAACTGGATTTAACACTACTCCCTACCTCTATCCCCTATTAAGTGATAGAAAGACATCCCTATACTTTTTGTTTTTAAGTGTAGTTATTCTATAGAAGAAATTGTTCCTTGAATTTTTCTTCTAAGTACTTAATAAGAATTTTCAACTAGATGCTTCTAAACCTATCAGTGAAACAAAGAAGGAAAGAATATTTTACAAATAAATGCACTACATGGAAGTTCTTTAAAAGAAAAAATGGAAAAAGTCATTTCAAAAATAGAATTTCTTACCAGGAAATGGTGGTTTAGAAATTGTAGTTTAGAAATGTGGGAAGTGTTAGTATAGTATCTTTGGACTAATCCAAACAAAAACATTGATTCACCACAATAACATGGCTGAATTGCTGAATAATAAAAATACCATAAGCTGTTTTCTAATAATATGAGAAATGTTTAAAATTTTCTAAATCATCACACAATAGTCACAGAAGTATCCAACAGTTTTGTTCATCATATAAAACATATTTTTGTTCATAAGATACTTTAAATAATTTTGGTTATACTCAGGTAAAAATATAACTATCAATTTTTTAGCATAATTTTGGAAAGCAGATGTATGTTTTTCAAAGTTAAATTCCATAATATATTTTGCCCTGAGATATGTTGCCCTACTCCCAAGTTCTCACAGAAATGAATCTTTTGGTCATATTATTTGGGATAAAATGCATGCTCTTTCATCCTCTTGTAAAACTGCAATATATTTAAAGATGCTTAAAAAGTTTTACAGTAAAGGAACATCTTTAACTCTTTATTGCATTGTTTCCCAAAATCAACCACAGAAATGAAAGACAGTAACTTCACAGGTAAAAAAATATGTATTACTATCCAAGGGAACTATTCTTTCAGTGAAACTGGAGGTTGGTAATTGTTAGAGAGAAGGGTATCTATCAAAATTGGTTTATTGCTGGATTTTTCCCTCAAAATTATCTCTAGCTAGTCATAAAACATAAGATAATTTTAAAGGGGCTTTCACAGTTTGTTTTATTCCCACACTGTTGCTCTAATAATATGTCTGAACAGCACCCAACCCACAGTTGAAGGAAGCCCAAGCACAGTACTTACAGTGCTGGTTTGGGAGGCAAGGAATTCTGGGAAATATTCCCAGGCCTGAATCACCCCCAGACACCATGTTGACAACTCTTCTCAACCTTGCTGATGATGACATAGATGGGAATAATCTGTGTTTCTTGCAGGCTCAGACTTGCTGAGTCACCTTAGCTGTAACACAAGTGGCCAAGGGTTCTGGCATTGCCTTGGCTGAGATGTGGGTGGGTGGGTGGGGTAAGGGAATACACAGAGGTACTGCCATGCATTGGCTGGCATTGTCAGGGTGCTCACAGAGGGCATCTGATAGTGTAACAGATAAAGGTTTCATGGACTGCATCCCCACTCCAGATCCTGGAACTATAAATCCCATCAATACCAATGAGAAGCACACTGGAACATAAGAGTGGAGCTGAGCAGCCAGGTTGGGATAAAACTGGACATGTAGGCTTGGGGGTCTCTTGGCCTGGTGGTTCGCAACTGGTCATTTGGCTTTTGATCAGCTTTCAGTGTGCTATTGGAGTTCCAAGTCAGCAGAACTGGTAGGACATTCTAGTTAACTTGTATTTCTTTCTCTCTCTTTCCCTAGGTTGTTCCTTTCCCCTTGTAAATAAAACCCATTATTAACCCTTTTGTATGTGCCTGTAGTACAACTGAATCTTAAGCGTGCGGGTGAGGACCCACAGACAGGCAACGCAGTTCACATTGGGTTGCCCTGTAACAATAGCAGTGTCTGTTCATCAGTCATCTATGTTTTGAGTGGTCCTGGGGTGCTTGCTGGCTGGCAGCAGAAGTGTGGCTTGCTTGCCAGCATGCAGATAGTAGCTAGCAGAAGCCTGGCCTATTTGTGTGCTAGGTTTTGAGCCTCTTGATTTTAGTTACTAAACCACTAGCTGGCTTGCTACTTCCTGGGGAATGTAGTTCTCATCAACTATTTGACCTCAAGTTCTAATAATATCAAAGGAAGGTTAAGTTCTAAGATGATCCCCACCCTTGTCATCATCAGCTAGGTTGAGAAGTGTTGCCAACATGGTGCCTGCTGGTGACTCAGGCCTGGAGATACCTCCCAGTGTTCCTTACCTTCTAGACCAACACTGTGGGTTGGGTGCTGATCATACTGGTGCTATTGTTACAACAATGAGGAACAAACCGTGAGCCAGTGAGGATTCTCATAATGAAGGTGGAGCTTTCTGGATTCCACTCCCTGCTCTATGTAGTTGAATGAATTCTCAGGCACTGAGCATCACAGCCTTCTCTTTTTAAAAATTTCTCTCTTTGTGTATGTTTTTGGTTCTTCTTTGTTCTTAAATGTATTGGTCACCCTTTTTTTCCCTGACTTTGCTTTATAATGTGATTTCTTTGTGTTTCAGGGTAAGTGAAATTGTTTATGGGCCCATTAAGGGCTGTTTGTGAGTCCTTACTCTTCCTCTGCTTTCCTGTGAT
>NW_004567110.1:34981101-34999960 GCF_000260355.1 Condylura cristata
GGAAAATTTCTGCTTTCCTCTCCATTCTCCCCTTCTTGTAGCCTCAATTCTATAATAAAAATTCCTGGGATTTGTTATTGGTTTGGTTTTGTCTATTCCTTTGTTTTGTTTCTCTTTATTCCACATATAAGTGAAAACATCTGGTGTTTGTCTTTTTCCTTCTGACTTATTTCACTTAGCACTTTGCATTATCCCTTCAATTCTATCCATGCTATTGTAAATGGCAAGGTTCATCATTTTTAGAGCTAAGCAGTATTCATTCTATTGTGTATATATACCACATCTTCCTAATCTTCTTATCCATACTTGAATACTTAGTTTGTTTCCATAACTTGACTATTATAAATAATTCTACAGTGAATATAGGTGTGCATAAATCACTTGAAGTTAGTGCTTTTGCATTCTTCAGGTAGACATTTAGGAATGGAATTGCTGGATTATGTGGTTGATCTGTTTTTAATATTTGAGAAATTGCCATACTCCAGGCTGGACCAGTCCACATTTCCACCAACATTTGTATGAGAATTCCTTTATCTCAATACCCTTCCCAATATTTGTTGTTTCTGGTCTTTTAGATAATGTACCATACTCACAGGCGTGGAATGGTTTTTCATTGTGGATTTGATTTCCATTTCTGATGACAAATGATAATGAGACAGTTTTGAAAGTTGGGAATACTTTGATTTTTTTCTACTCTTGCTTTTGGTGTTTTTTTTTTTTCTTTCAGGGGTTGGTGTATGCGTTGGTTCGGGGCTGGTATAAGGGATAAAATATGTGTAAACTTACCGTTTTTTCTATAGAAAAAGGTAGAGAGTTATATGAAATTTATATCATCCAATATATGTATTTTGTTTACTTTAAGTTAATTATTATATGACAATTTAGAAACATTCTTTCTTTACTCTTTTAATTACTACTTAATTAAACAAGTAATGAATGTTAACTGTATGCTTGGCCCTGTCATAAACCATCTAATCATTGTATGACAGTTTGTGTAATGTGGAAAGCAGACATATAAACAGAGTGATTGTAACTGTAATGTCATAAATCCACTGAAACAGATGTACTACAGCAATAGTTGTATCAATAACCTGGGAATTTGAACACATAGAATACAGGGACATAAGGGAAAAAATGGTAATTTTTCCATGATAACTGGGGAATAGAAAAATAAAAAATTTAGAAGTGAAGTTGTATTTTTATCCCCAAGGATCGAATGTAAGAAAGCTCTGTTTTATAGAGATAGCTAAAATACAGATTGGCTTATAATTATTTAGAAAAAATAGTGAATTATTAATCCTCACATCATTTAACAGCTTCATAAATCTATCCTAATTCTTTGTAACTTGATTTTAATGGTGTACTTTATAATATTGATTTGGCTTTTATATATAGATACTTATCCTGGTAATAATGGCTTGTATAGAAGGGATTGCTTTTAGTTCACAAACAGAAAGGATTATGTTTAGTTCACTAACTAGGTCAATAATTCATATCAACTGTCATTTTAATCTATATTTTATTTTCTCTGAAATGAGGGATTAGATCTTGCTGGTTTGATAGCACTTATGTACTTATTAAATATCTTTTATATAGTCTACCATCGCACATAGGAGAGACACAATATTTGTGAAATAAGGGATCATTCGCTACTGTCATTTATGTACTATTTTATTTCTCATTGACACTGCCAAGGATTAAAACACCTATGACTAGTCTTACAATTAAAACTGGATAATAACAGGTATATGTATAATTAGGATAATACCAGGATAGGTGACAAGTCTTATAATACCAAATATACAATTATCCTACTGTTGAATGAATTAAAGGACACTGATTCAGAGTATAATCTTGGAAAGGTTATTTTACTCTCTTACATTGAATTTTATCATTTTAAAGTGAAGTTAATTTTTTTCCAGTTTGATAAGAATCTTCAAAACTATGTATTAGAAGACATTTTAAATTGTAAGACACTAGACTTTTTAATGGAAAAAAATCCTATCATTTTGGGCATGATGGTCAGCTAAAAATTACATTGATAAAAAATAAAAATAAAAGTTACATTGTAATAGTGGGATCATTAGGTAATGTTGGGGAAAAATGCAAATTTCCAAAAAAATAGTTTTATTCATTTCCTAAATTGGATGACGGACACACAGGTCATAATTGATGTTATTTTTTACAAAATAATAAAGTAAAAATAAGTATTCTACTTACCTAACATTAAAAAATTAGTAGTTTTACTTTCTGTATAGTCGTAAGGAAGCTCTTTCATCTACCATGACACATCACAACCTGTGAATCTCACTGAGAATTATATAGCAAAGTAAAATAACTGGCACCAGCAAAGTCCCTAATGAAGCCATTTATGATGGAAACAATGCTTAGCTCAGTGCCAAATTGCTCATTTAATGAGATAATGGATGGCAACATTTACTGTTAAGTAACTGCTGTTAGTGAGTTGAAGTTAGACAATTTTAGACAATATAGGCAGACACATCAGAATGGCACATAATAGCTTTATAATATAAAGAAGTCATGTTTTTGCAATATTAGAAGCAAAATTGTAGCACAGTGTTTAAAGCAGAAATAAAGCAGATTTTTTTTTTTTTTGGACGACATAGGATATGACTTTAATAATATCGGAAGGGGGGAAGACTTACCAAGTGTTAGGTAGCTTCTGCAAGAGTTAGGTCAAGAAATGAGTGAGCCTTTCCCCTGAATGCCGCAATTTTACAGAAGCTTGTCCTTGTCTCGCAAAGGCAGACTCTAAAAGCTGTTCATTTTTGTCCTCACATCTCTTACCTGAGTGACTGGAATTCTGTAAGCATTCATAACTGTTTGTGCATAAATGTGCTTACAAATACTAAAGTAATAGAGAAATACTAATTTTCTTATTTTGGGATTTAACAGACCAGGAGAGCTTCAATAAATATTTCCAGTTTGATTGTTGTGGCTTAATTATTAATCGAGTGTCTTTTCACTCAATTGTGTCCTTATTGGGCAACAGACTGCACATGACTTAAAGTCTGCCGGGTGACAGGAGTGAGTGAGAGGCTTTGTAATAAACACCTACGTCTCCATACAGTCTTACCTTAATGAAAAGCCCGAGGGTGAACTGATATTATAAAGCAAGGCTGACATATTATACTTGTCTCTAAAAAAACTTTCATTAGTTCAATTATAAAATGCTTTTTTTAGATTAATGTGGAACACTATTAAATAAATCATTTGCAGATCAGAGGAGCCACTTGCAAAAAGTCAGCCTACTTCTTACACATTGTCAAGCTAAATTGTAGGTTGCCAAAATTATTCACTCCGTGTACACGTGCAGATATGATATGAGGAAAAAATACTAGATAACTATACATAAGTGTTGAATACACCTGAGCTGTTCTCCACCTGTGCCTATCCAGGTGCCTTTATTTGCCTTTCTCCTTTTTCTAATAAACTGTCCTTTCATAAATGTAGTAAAAAAGAACTGAATATTAACATATGGAACAATTATTATTATGTTATCTATGTAGGTTTTATGTACAGCAAGTATTTATATACATGTGCATATTATGAAATATGGTTCAAAAGAAATTGCTTTTTGCATCCAGACTTCCAGATTAAATCACATGGAGAGAAAATCTGGAGCTGTGCTTAACAACTTAAAATAATTCACATGCTTCCATGAAACTTCCTAAAGTTTGCAACAGTGTAACCACCTTTATAATTAGTCATCATGGGAGAAAGACCTTTTCAAGTAAATCGCATGACAATTTTCCCTTTTAAATGGTGGTCTTGGTTAGCAAGTTATAATTCCTTTCCCTGCTACTGACAGTCCTCATGCTTGGGGCAGGAGGAGTCCAAAAGCAGAACCCTCACAGAATGCTCAGATCTCAAGACTGCCTAGCACAAAACAGAATGAAGGTAGTAATGCTGTGAAGCTTCTCTTAAGATTTCCAAGTGAAGCCAAGTGCATACTTAACTCAATGAAGAGAGAAGGCAAAATCCCCCGAAGTAACATAATGTACATTAATGCAGAATTTCACCCTGAGGTGTAATTTTAATTTAAGTTTAATGGCTCCACAATGTAACCCTCAGTCCCTGCTGTGTATAATGGTATTGGAAAGAACATGTACAGTGCATTGACTGCTTTGGAACTTTCCTAGATTGGGAAAATTATGTGGTTGCCTGTTCTGCAGCAAAGTAAGTGTTAATTTTAGAAGTTAAGTGGTCTCTTAGTTTGGGGCAATTGTGATAAGTTAGTATTCTTTTTCTTTTTCTAAATCTGTGAATATGGGACCGTGAACCAAGATTTAATAGACTACAAAATGAGACAGAAATATTTTCTTCTTTGGAACACATAAAAGGTAAACAAATTAAAACACATATGACAGAGCAAAAAAAATTTTTAGTTACTTATTAAATATCTTTTTAGTACAAACCCTGTGCTCAACACCATTTCAATCTCAACAATCTTTTCTAGTTTTTGCCCACAAAGAACTTATTTATGTGAATTCTCTGTTGGGTAATTGATGGAATTCTATCCTAAAAGATTTCCTATATCTCTGATATTAGTAGCTTCTCAGTATTTAGAAGTAAGATATTGCTTAAACTTCAACTGAATTTTTTGCAAGCCTATCTTGCAAAGGCAATTTTAGTCTACTTGAGGCAACTAAAATGTTGTTTCCTAGTGCTTACTTAGGACAGCTCATTATTTTTAGGAGTTTTTTTTATTATTAAATGCTAATTTTCTTATCTTTAATACCTTTTTTCCACTGCAGTCAGCTTGATCTTAATAAAATAGGGAGTATAGGGGATCATGCAAGCTGTGTCCAGTGTAATCACAGGGCCCTTAAAAATCAAAGATGGAAGCAGAAAGATTTGTGTCACAGTGATTCAATGTGAATAAGGTTCTACTGGTCATGGCTGATTTTGAAGATAAAAGGGACAAGCAATATAAGCCAATCTCCAGAAGCTAGAAAAAGCAAGAAAACCATTCTCCCCTATAGCCAACAGAAAGGGTTGTTGCCTTGGTTTTAGCCCAGTGAAAGCCATTTTGGACTCTTGATCTAGAGCACTATCAGAATAAATTTGTGGTAATTCCTTACAATAATCACAGGAAAATTATAGCATTCTTATATATCCAATTATTTGTCTTAATTTTGGTTTTGAAAAAGTAGCTTAAGATACAGATTATTATATAAAAGCTTGACAATTCATATTTTATAGCTGTATAAGATAAATATTTATTAACAATGAGAATAGACATGGGGGAATGCTTAGTATTCAGTGAATACTGGTTAAGCATTTTTTAACGTAATGATTAAATATGTTTGATTTTTTTAGTTTGATATTGTCTAAGATTATTAATATAAAGTTAAAAAATAAATATTGTTACAAAAGTCTGTACTATTCAAAGACCATATAAAACCTAGCATTTTATTTTCATTGATCATAAAACACATTCAGTTATGAAAAAATCTACATAACTCTTTCAACAATATTTTTTCTAAATTGAGTCTATAACACAATCCTGTAGTGACTGCAGGAACTATAGTTTGGTGTGATGGCCAATTGATTTAATATTAATCACTTTTATATATTGAACTTAATGAGTATGTACTATGACCTGAATGTCATGTTAGATATCAAAGATACAAACTATCATGAATACAGACCATTCAAGTAAAGGATATACAAAATTTGGTCAAGCATTATTCTGGGTGTTTCTATATGATTGCTCTTTGAAGGTGATTAACAATTAAATTGATGAACTTTGAGTAAACTACCTCCATAATGTGGGTAGTCCTCATTCATTCATAAGAAGTATATTTTGGGGCCCTCCCTTGTGGCACCAAGGGTTAAAGCACAGCACTATGAAGCTACCGCAGCCACTGTGGCTGGAGTTTGATCCCCAGCCAGGGAGGTGACCCACATGATGTAGCAGACCTCTCCTGACCCACCTGCTGCTCCCCTCAGCAGTGTACTTCAGTAGATCCACCTGTTCTGCTCCCTACTCTGTCTCTAGTGAATTCTCTCACTCCCCACCTCTGTCCTGTATTTCAGTTCTGTATGCATAAATAAATAAATCTATAAAAAAGTATATTTTTGAGTTGACTCTTCATTAATTTAGAAAGAATATATCATACATGAACTTCCCATTTGAAATGGCATATTTGAAACCTTGTCATTTCCCTGAGTCTCCAGTGTATGGATTATTCAAGTTGGAGTTTTGGACTAATTTTTAAACATAAATCTGTCCATCTATCTATTTCCTATTAGTTCTGTTTCTCTGAAAAACTCTGACTAACACAATGTTCAATAAAAACATGTTTTAGCTGTTAGTATAATGACTCACTATTCTGAAAACTTTTTGATCTTGGGTAGTCTTTTAATTCTCTTAAGTTGTTCTCTCTATCTACTATCTCATTGTCTCTACTTTTCTTTTCAAAGATTTTCCTCAACTTTATCTTTTAATATTTCTATGGAGTTTTTCATTTATACTCTTTTTTTTTTTAAGTTTCAAGGTAAAATTTTGTTCTCTGGTATTATATAGTGCATCTTTTCATTTTTATTGCTTTGAGAATTCCAATAGTGGTTTTGTTTTCTTTTTTCCTTAATATTCTTTTTTTCTAAGCTATTTACTTCTTTGTTTTGTCCCCACCTGTTCTCAAAACAATAATAAAATTGATTCATAAAATGCTTAAACAAGAACTTCCTTTACTTTTACTCATTAACTTCACAAAACTTTTAGACGTAGGAATTTTAAAACCTTCATATTGGAGATACGAAAAATTATCTCTGTGAACCAAGGTACCGTATTATTAATAATAAATTTATGATTTGGATATAAATAGTCTAGATGTGAAAATTGGAATACAACTATTATATAATATATATAGTTATTATAACATTACACAGGTGAGAGATAATACATGGTATGTACTGCATAATAATGCAGTAATTAATATTTTATTTGGAAGTTCTGTGTGTAAATGTCGGGTTCGTCAGTATGAGCCTCCCTGAAGGATCATCTGAGGTTGTTTACTAACCCAAATACCAAGGGCTTTAGTTTTCCCTTAAGCCAGAAATCTCCAATGTCCTGTGTTAGTCGTAAGACTCTGGCTGTGTCAGTGTTCTAGTAGCTGATTGATCAAAGAGAGCTGGAGACAGGTTCTGCATTCAGCATCTTTTGACAAAACCACTGCAGTTAAACAGAAGTCACCAGACAAATGTGAGATCTTGGTAGTAGAAAACAAAAATAAATGATCTTACGCACCATTTCTGTTTCCTTAAGATTCTCTTTCACCTCTCCCTATTCCCATTATATCCTCAACTCATTCTGATAGACTTTAGTTTCACAACTACTTTCTTTACACAGAGTCATTTTTGAGCAAGGTAAACTTTCTTTTATCCTGTAATTTCTTTTTCTCGTCGGCTACCATGTTTTCCTAATTTTCTGCATTTCCAATTTTCTCCCTGTATGTTTTCTATATTTATAAACCTTTATGTATTAATCATGTTTTTGATTTTTTATGTCATAATGATTTGATGCCTTAAAGTCTTGACAATTCAAGAGAGACTGCCCCTCTCAGTGCTAATTCCCAAAGATGACAAATGACTCCTCTGTGAATGAGCCTTTCCTAAAGCAACCAATCGAAAGCCCATTTCCATTTTACCTCTGCCTACCTAATGTCATGTCCCATCTAAACTGCTTCGGTTGCACATAGAATTAACCTCTGATTCAGTTTAAAGCACTGGCCTGTTCCTAAGTGTCCATCATACTATAAAAAGAGTCAAGTTGTATTCAGGGCCTTCTAGTCCTTCCATGATCTAGTTTTTGTTTACCACTCTCTTTAACTACAAGTATATATGAGTTCCAGCCTTTCTTGCTGCTGTATAAACATGATAGATCCAGCTTGCTTCTTTGCCATATCCATTGTATTGAACTAATTTTTTTGCCTATAACTAGTCCCTGTAAAACTTTAAGCAGATTTTTCCTCCTGGTCAGGTAGATCCTAGCTTAATACAAGACTTTTAAAAGCTTCACTTCTGAGCATATTTTTAACATTACTTATCATTTTTAGAAATTAATTTACTCGATCGCTGTCCATGAACACAATAAAATTTGTCACTTATGAACTAAGGCTTCACGTTAACCTTATATCTCTAAAATATAGACAGTAATTGGCACATTTAATTCTTAATGAAATTTTGAAGATTGGAAAAATAAACGACAAATACAATTATCCAACTTCAAAAGAGGACAGATTTCAATAAGCATATGACTTGAAATGTGTATACATATTGAGCCTGAAACATCCTTTTAATACCTATGTGTTGTTTAAAAATTTTAGTATACTGGCATTTTCTGACATTTGAAAATTCCTTTTCAATTTCCTCAAATTCATTCAGTCCTGAAATAGAAAGTGCAATATGTTTGCTTTATTGTTCTATTGTTCTTTTCTTATTCACTGAACCATGTTTCTCATACAAGGAGGCTTATCTTTTAAATATGACAATTTCAGAAAGGTAGTGGATATTTCCACAAAATAAAAAAGCATTATATGAAGTGGTGATTTAAAACATACTTGTTTTTGCTACAAGCCAAAGTAGAAATCACTGAAAGGTGAAAGTTTTAATACTAGGTTTTCAAATTCTTATTATTCTAATTGATGTTTTCTTTCAGTTTTATTATAGAAGAACAGATATTAAGACTTACATCTTTGTAATAGATTGAGGACAATTTATTACTTTAAAATACTTTGGATTGCAGAATGAAAATGCAATTACTATTTATCACAATATAATTTATATATAATTAAACATGTAGTTAAAATGCAGCATATTAATTTGATTATATAGTAAAGTTTCAACGTATGGAGTCTCCAAGTAGATAGGTTAGAGGAAAGAAATAGCCATTTTGCATGATAGCAAAGTTTAGGGGACTCTCAGCATTTTGGGAATTAGATCCCTTATCTAATTTACACTGCAATTTGAAGTCTGAGTGCCACCTGGTGGCCATTCTTACCCCATAGGGAGGATGTGCTAAATATGGTCGGTTATGAAAAATAGTCATTTTCACTTATGTTTATGTATGTATTACAGGGAAGCAAATTTGCACCCCCAAAATAGCATTCTTTGGAATAAGAATTATTTTTGACTATTTTTTAAAGACAACATTCATAGCATAGGCACTGAAATCTGAATAAAAGATATACTTTGCAATGTATGTCTACATGTATAAAGGAAAACTTCATTTGTTAAGGGTTTTTCCTTGGAAGAAAAGATGGAGATGACCAAATCTGTAGAACATCTTATCAATGAAGAAGACAATGGCTTAAATCTATACAGTCACCATACCTATGATTACTGTGTTTCTCTTGGTATCCATTCATAACTGATCTTCCCTTCTGACCCAACATCTATTGTCTTTATTCGAAGATGTTATTTAAGGAAATGGTTTGGATGATTCGAAGAAGTTATCATTTTTCCTTGATCTCATGTATCAAGTATGTGGTATGTATATCATATATACAGGTCTCATGTATATATGTTTGTTTTCTTCTGGCTAATCTGTCTTTTATTACAAGAAGTGTCTCAACCAAGAACCTAAATGGTACAGGTAAAATAACTTTTTCCTCTCCTATACTATGTATGTTTAAAAAAAATAGTGGTGTCCATACTCATGCTTACTGCTTGATTACCATCCATAAGACACAACTGTTTATATAGAAAACTTGGAATATAGAAGAAAAAAGCTGCAGCAAGAAATATGTTAGTGATATGACTCCCTTGGTTTTGCTATCAATTCTAATTATTTTTAGTGTTTACCCCAGAAATAAATACTAAAATATCAACAAGAAGGTCTATGTACAAACTGCATTTTGCAGTCTTTTCCAAATATTAGACCTCAACTTTGCGTTCTTTCCAATATGGTCAAATTCTAAAGCATGATGGTTCTGAAAAGAACAACATACCTATGGATCTAAAACATGGTAAGATTGGAAGAAAGATAGAAAATTCATTGTGAACAAGGACCCTAAATTCATTGCTACTTCCTAGTCACTTTGCGTGCATTAATCTTATTAACTGCCTGATAGTGTAGGCACATTTATAAGTGCATTTTACATACGAGAACACTCAACCCCAATGGATAAGACACACAGCAAATGGCTGTTGGGGAGAGGTCTATGCATAGTAACAATCTAGCACTAATGTGAAGCTCTAAGCCACTATACCATGGTAGCTCTAAATCCTCTTCCTTCCTTCTTACATCACTCACTCACTTACACACAAACTTTTTATTTGTGAGATCCTAAAGACTAATCTGAAAAAGTGGATCTGTGAATTTCTGCCTACACACTGACAAATTTAGAAATAAAGAGATTCTAGTAAATCCAGTTGTAGAATCTATTATTTAATGTATTATTTACACTTACCGAAAATTTTGGATTGGTTGATAAGTTCATTTGCCCTTTTGTGATTGGTTGATAAGAGTTTTCATGTAGAAGGTTGGAGTGTAGATGCTTTTGTAACAATTAGCTTATTATGTTTCTTTCATTGTTACTGATCGGAAGAAAACAGGGAACTGCTGAGTCAGGCTGTTTAGAAACTAGAATTTTCAACATGGCATTAGAATAAAGATAAATCTGTCTTAATTCAAGGTAGATTCCTTATGCTCTTAAAAAAAAAAAAAAAATACCTTTAGGCCCTCCCTGGTGGCGCAGCGGGTTAAAGCACAGCACTGAGAATCTGAAGCCACTTCCGCATGAGTTCGATTCCCGCCTGCCCCTGAGGTGACCACATGGCGCGCAGACCTCTCCTGACCCGCCCACTGCTTCCCTCATTAGTGTATTTCGTCGATCTGCCTGTTCTGCTCCCCACTCTGTCTCTGGTGAAGCCTCTCACCGCCCCTGAGCCTCTGGCCTGTACCCCAGTTCTGTATGCACAAATAAATTAAAAAAAAAAATACCTTTAATGCGAAATAGTTATCTGAATGTACTTATTTGTATGGCTGGTCCTTCATTGTACTCTTTGATGAAGATATCAAATCTTATATTAATTTCAAAGTAATTTCTCATTATCAATGATGTTTCACCTTAACAATGATGTACAAGCATTCGCTTAAAAAATAACTACCCAGGGGGCCCTCCCCGGTGGCGCAGCGGGTTAAAGCACAGCACAAAGAAGCTTAAGCCACTTCTGCATGAGCTCAATCCCCGCCTGCCCCGGAGGAGATCCACATGGCGTGGCAGACCTCTCCTGACCCGCCCGCTGCTCCCCTCAGCAGTGTACCTCCTCGATCTGCCTGTTCTGCTCCCCGCTCTGTCTCTGGTGAATCCTCTCACCCTCCACATCTCTGGCCTGTACCCCAGTTCTGTACGAATAAATAAATAAATCTTTAAAAATAAATAAATAATAAATGATAACTACCCAGGGCCCTTGCTGGTGGTGCAATGGGTTTAAGTGCAGCACTGCAAGCTAGCTGCAACCCCTTCAGTGAAAGCCCTGGAAGTGACCCACATGGGGCAGCAGACCTCTCCTGTCTCACCTGCTGCTCCCCTCAGCAGTGTATTTCCTTAATCTGCACGTCCTGCTCCCCATGCTGTCTCTGATGAATCCTTTCACTACCTCAGGACTTTACCCCAATTCTGTATACATAAATAAGTAAATCTTTAAAAAATATATAACTACCCAAACATATCAAGATTTAGTCTACTGGGTCTGAAAACTCTCCAGAAGATTTGAAGATAGGTATTGGGATCTCTAGCATGCTTTGGTAACCCTAAAGTCACATGGGTGGTGAAAGAGATGATAATTGTGAGGATGTATTTTTTCCTTTTATTTTACACTACTTGCTGAAATTCAGGACTCTTACTAAATGAAAATGTCAGAATAACAAAGAAAGCTTCAGCTGTGTCAATTCTCCTGCCCCAGCTCTCGTCAATCTGTGGTGTTTCAACCATAATATACAGAAAATTATATATTATAAAATGAAGAAAGTACAGCATTTACTAGGGACACTAGTTTAAGATAAAAATTTTGCCCATTAAACTATGAATAAGTCTTAGAAAAACAGTATTTTACTGAGGTCAGGCTATTACAATTTAGAGAGTTTGTTAGTCTTTCTTCATAACAGTTTTGATACTTATTCACAAAATAATTCCCCAAAATCCCTTTAGTTGGCATTTTGACATTAAAACTCTTCAGAATAAACTGAAGCTATTTTTCTGCTATTAGTCACTTGTCAGCATTTTTTATACCATAGCTATATTTTCTCCTTTCCCCCTAATCTCTCTCCTCCCTCCTTCTTTCATTCCCTCCATTTCACCCTTTCTTTTTCTGTCGGTGAATATTTATCCTCAGCATAACTTACATATTGGCTAAAATGCTTCCCCTTGTATCTTTGATTACATCTCAATTTAGGTATATCTGTTCCCTAAAGCGATAAATATCAAACATGAAACCATATAAAATTTAGGCCCAGAACCTCCAGCTTGTTAAGGGGGGCACACAACTTTTCATTTCTGTTCCAAAGCATCTGAATTCCAGTAGTCATGGTAAGGGAATATTTATTTTATTGTATAAAGCTCAATAAGATTACTCTTGTTGATTTAATTAAATACAAATGCAAAAGATAGGACTTTAGAAAATGAACAAATAGCAAGATAAATAATAAAATCTTAATATCCTTACTTCCTCCCCTCTATTAGTGTTCTATCTGATTAATTCTCAAATTCAAAACGTCAATGTCGTTTTCTCAGAGATGTTTTATTATCATTCCTACCCCACATCACCCTGATCTTCTACATATATTTGCCATCATCTCTTTCACAGCATAATCTACTTCTCTTCTGAATATTCATTACTCTTTGCATTACTTACTTGGTATTTATATTTCCTATTAGACCGAAAACACCAGTAGGATTGGAATTTGACTATTAAGTATTACTTGCCCTATCCTTATATCTAGTATGGTATCTCCTGATACAATAATTGCTCAAGAATGTTTATTTAAATAGATGATTACATAAATGAGTAAATGAGCTAACATGGGTAAAGTTCTTTGTTGCACTGAGATTTGCCTTCTGTGCTAAGTTGATACTTTCCCCCCACAATTACTCTAATAATTGTCATCAACTGCAGCTTTTATTTATGTTTTGGTCTCAGTAGTCTTTTCTGTGGCCCAATTTAAATCCTCCTCTTTTGGAACTAAAAGATCATTTCTACAGAAGTGTATGTAATGGCTGCACACATATATAAATTCCCTTATATTATAAAATAGGTCACTCCCTTAAAATAAAGGAACTTAAGGATCTAGCAAAAATGATCACCCAAATTTAGACAGATATCTGCTTTTGTAAGTGAAGTTTTATTGAAACACACTCATTCCTATTTGTTCATTTATGTCTGCCATGCATGTTTTTGAACTATTACAAAATGGTTGAGTAGTTGCAACAAAGAATTAAAAGGGAGGAGTTGTTTATCTAACCTGCTGAAAACCATTTAAATTATTTCCCACCTGCTTTCAGAGAAAAGCACTCTGAATGACATAAAAAAATTATTAATACTTGCTGCTCAGCTTTTGGATAGTTCAATAAAGATGACAGTAACAAACTGGAATATAGCACAACCTTCCACAGAGCTCAGAAAATTGTAGGTATTGCAAATTGGATGTCCAGACTAAATAGAAAATTCTAGAAATCAAATTTATGATTTTTAGGTGGGCTATAAACAGTTCCAGTAGATTAAAAAAAAAGAGGAAATTAGAAAACAAAGATATTCTTGTGTGGAGTGGAATGAAAGGAATGAAATATATATTCCTTCAAAGGATTTGCCAAAATAACCTGCATTTTTTTTCTTGTCAGAATATATGGTGTGCAAAAGATCACTGAAGATAGTATAAATTGAGCATAACATTGAACAATTGTTTTATCACCAATAAAGTGTTTGGGAAGCCTTCTCATGTTTTCCCAAACTTATATTCCTTTAGGTAAAGCAGGAAAGGGAGATGAAAGAGTCATTACTCTCCTTCATCTACATTTAAACATTATTTTATATGTGGTCAGTTTTTCAGATAATTTAGCATTTGAGTTATTTAAAGAATTACCTAGTATCTTATCTGCTTGAAATGATTCTTGTTCTTTTATACATTGACTAAGAGAAATTCCTGAATCCTTCACATTATGGTGGCCCTCTCAATTTTGTAATAATTCTAAGGTAGTTATTTAGTGTTTCTTTCATTATACTTTTCACATTTATTTTTAAGATTTATGCATTTTTGAAAGCTTATTTTCTTTATTTTTAAAATTTCTTTATTTATTTATCCATACAGAAATGGGGTACAAGCCAAAGGTGCAGGGGTCAGTGAGAAGATTCACCAGAGACAGAGTGGAGAACTGAACAGGCAGATCCATGAAGTACACTGCTGAGGGGAGCAGTGGGTGGGCCAGGAGAAGTCTGCCTCGCCATGTGGATCACCTACAGAGCCAGGGATCGAACTCACACTGAAGCTACTATGGCTAGCTTGCAGTTCTGTGTCCTTACCCATTGCACCACCAGGGAAGGAGCATAATTTCCACATTTTTTTATGTATTTACACATACAGAACTGGGGTATAGGCCAGAGGTGCAGGGAGGGGGGTGTGAGAGGATTCACCAAAGACAGAGTGGGGAGCAGAATAGGCAGATGTACTGAAATACACAGCTTAGGGGACCAGTGAGCAGGTCAGGAGAGGTCTGCTGCACCATGTGGGTCACCCCCCAGGCCAGGGCTTGAGCTTGTGCAGCAGTGGCTGTGATAGCTTCATAGTGCTGTGCTTTAACCTGTTGCCCATTGCACCACTAGGGAGGGCCCTAGACTTTCCACATTTTGATAAGTTAAAAACTTTGACCATTGACATTTTTTCACATTACACTACAGTACAAGCTAAGAGATGGCTTCAGAAATTGTCCTCCTGGCTTAGTCATCTGTCAATATAAAGATGCAAGAAAATTTGCAATCTGCATTTGAACTATAATGACTTCCGTAAGGGAATTTTTTAAACTAAGTCTGATGAAAAGTTGAAGGTGTACTCCTTCCTCTAATGCTTGGCCCATCCGACTGTGATGCCCAACTAAAGGAAAAACTTAAGTATAATCACAGTACATTGATCCATACAGCATGTGGTTGCTTCTGAGCATACTGATTAATCTGGATTCAAGTGCATGCCACAGTGCACACCAAATAGATAAAAACAGTGAATATCCTCCTAAATCATTTTTTATACTAAAATGGAAAACTCCATTCAAACCAAAATTACTCCAGACTATAAAAAGATAAATAGGACAAAGAAAAGTGATGGGCTGGAAAAAAGAGAACAAATTTGATTTAACATGAAAAAAAAAGGGGAAACTGATGACCCACAAAGTAGATAAAAAGTTATTTTATACCCATGGGGGAAATAATGTCTGCACTGAAGTGTTTATAAATCGAAAGATAGTAAAATTTGAGAATGTAGAATATCGGGTGGCTTTTTACTTTACTTGTAGAGAGATTGAAAGATTACTGTTAACAAGACACTAAGGGGAAGGAGATAAAATAGTGATAAAAATGAAATAAAGGACTTAAAGGATGAGGCTATTTATAGTGGTGGAAAATCTAAAACTCACTATTTAAATAATAAAGTACTATATTGCCCATCTAAGGGCAGATTAGACAATAAAATTCTAATAATATCATCATAATAGGAATTTCTCTGCATACTCTTTGTAAGAGTAATTTGGAAGAGTGTACTGTAATTGAAAGTAGGGTATTCACTGTTTTTTATCTGTAATTGTTGTTCATAACAACAAATACAGCTTTATATAGCTGAGACTGAAAATTCAACTGTTACTATGAATGAGATTTAATTAGTTTTTCACTCTTACTATAGAAGTAAATTTTACTACCATATAGTCATAAGTCATACACACACACACACACACACATTAAAATTGTCACCCAGTAATGATCATGGCTTTGTTTTTATCCCCCATTCTCTTTTTACAGATAGTAGTCATGTAGCAAACATTATAAGCTGCTCAACAGCTAAGGTAGAAGATGAGGTCACAATTTTAAATCAATTTTTTATTGACATATAGATCCAAAGAGTGAAGAAATTATAGATACATCAGTTATTAGTTACAAAGCAGGCACACTGAATATTTACCTTCTCAGTCAAGAAATAAAACACCAGTAGCTTTTCAAAAGTGCCTCCACGTCCCGTAGGACCCACCATACCTGTCACCAAGGCACCCAGTCCTCAGCATAGCCCGCTGTGCACTTTCTACCTTTGTTACCTCCTTTTCTCCTCCCCAGCCTTGATTCTAGAGTGAGATTTCTAGAGTTGATGATTAGTTTGCTCTTATCTGATCCTTGGTTTTGTTTCTCTGTATTTCACGTGAAAGTGACATCATCCTGCATTTGTCTTTTTTTTTTTCTTCTAACTTATTGCATTTAGGATAACCCCCTCCAATTTCATCCATGTTGATAAAAATGACAAGTTTGTGTTTTTAATAGTTCAGTAGTATTCTATTGTGTGTATATACTACATCTTCCCTATTCACTGATCTCAGGTCTCTTCTGTAGCTGGTCTATTTTAAAAAGGGTTGTTATGACGTAGGAGTGCATATATCCCTTCGAATTGTTTTTTTTTTTCTTTTGGGTTTGTAAAAGGGAGTAGAATTACTAAAACATATGTATATAGTAGATCTAGTTTTAATACTTTGAGAAATTTCCATACTCTATTGTGGGGGACCTTGACCAGCAAGGCCGGAGATTAGGGGCCCCAGGACCGGCATACAAAAGAGGCGATCGTGAACATGCAGCAACAGAGAGAGAGAGCGCAGAGAGAGTTTATTGAGTTTCACAGCGGCTTATATGCAGGAGGGAGGATGATGCAATCGCGGAAGCCAGGAGGGGAGGAGACCAATGGGCATACAGCACGTTTGGCCGGCTGCTGATCTCACGAGGGGTGAAAATGGGCAAGAAGAGAAAAGGAAGGGTGTGGGCAGGAAACTCTTTCCTCATGCCTTTTGCAACCCGGATGTTTTTCTCTATCCGGATTCCATTTCACCTTTTTATGGCGCAAGATGCTGACAGACGCAAGATGCCGGCCTCGGTCCCCAACAAACATAAACTAAACATTACTAAAACATATGTATATAGTAGATCTAGTTTTAATACTTTGAGAAATTTCCATACTCCATAGAAGCTGGACCAGTCTACATTCTGAGTAACAGTATATAAAAATTCCTTTTCTCAATATCCTTGCCAATACTCATTTCTGTTCATTTTGATCTGAGCCATTCTCACAGATGTGCAGTCGTATCTCATTGTGGTTTTGTTTTGCATTTATCTGAGGAAAACTAGTGATGAGCACTTTTTCAATATATCTCTTGGCCATCTGGATGTCTTCTTTGGAGAAATACATTACTTAGCTCTTCTGTCCATGTTTTGATTGGGTTATTATTATTTTTTAAGTTGTATGAGTGTTTTGTGGGTCTAGAAATATCAGCCCTTTTCAAGAAGAATGGCTTGCAAATAATTTTTTTACTATTTGATAAGGATTCTTTGTTTGTTTGTTTTACTGGTACTTTCTTTCACTGTGAAGAAGTTTTTAGTTAAATGCAGTCCCATTTGTTTATATTCTCTTTTTTCTCTTGCACTGATGCCTGTATTATGTTTTTCTCTTCTATGTATTTTGTTTTTAGGTATTACATGTTAGCCTTTTATTCATTTTGAGTTAATGTTTGTGTATTGTGTTTGTGTGAGATAGTAGTCTAGCTTCATTCTTTTGTATGTGGATGTGCAATTTTCCCAACAACATGAAGAGGCTTTCCTTTCTCCCTTGTATATTCTTGATATCTTTGTCACAGATTAATTCCATATAAATATGGGTTTATTTCTAGACTCTGGTATTCCATTGGTCTGTGTGTCTGTTTTCGTTACAGTAGCATACTGTTTTTGATACCTAAAGCTTCAAAGTATAGTATGACATCTAGGAGTATGATAACCTTGCTACAGACACTATTCTCATGTTTTGATCAATCTATTTTTCTGTTGAAATGAAATTAATGAGTTATAGTCCAAGCAGAAGATGCTGTTAGCCTATTTTCTGTGCAAATACTAATACTTCAGCCTAAAATAGATTTGGCTTCTCCAACTCTTTAACAATACGTGTTACTATAGTTTTAAAATAGCCCCATATTTTATTGAGAATGTAGGACAATATTATTGTGATAATTTTTTGATTATTAATTTTGTTTAAATTACATTGGTTTATAACATTATTTATGTTTCATGTGTACAGTCTTTGAAATCAACATCTGTGTTATGATTTTAATTTCTTTTTACTCAAGACTTGTGATGTTGAGTATCTTTTCAACATATTAGTCTGAAATTCATATTAGACAGAAATTCACTGTCTTTTTGTAAAATAACTGATATTCTGTGATATCTTCATAAATATGTCATTGATAGTAGCTCTTATATAATCATATTTTATAGGATAAATATTTTCATAAATACATACAACTAAATATACATCATTAGATAAATACTTTCACATACCTATTTGTGAAAGTACAATAATAGACAGTGATATACATATAGTATCTTTTTATGTAAGATGCTTTGATTTTTCAATGCTATCTTTTGATAAACAAAAATTAATAATTTGAATGAAATCAAATGTATGCTTTTTCCTACCTTTTGTTTTCTGTTCAATATCTATTTGCTTTTCCCAAGGTAATAAAAATATTGCTGTTTTTAATATCTTATATAAACTTAAAATTTTACATTGATATCTGCATTTTCTTAGAATTGGTTTTTGAATAAC
>NW_004567110.1:35000180-35039306 GCF_000260355.1 Condylura cristata
CGGGAGAGGTCTGCCACGACATGTGGTCGCCTCCGGGGCAGGCGGGGATCGAACTCACGCGGAAGTGGCTTAAGTTTCTTAGTGCAGTGCTTTAACCCGCTGCACCATCAGGGAGGGCACGAAATGGTTATATTTTAATCACTGCAAAATAATGTTACATTTGTCACCTCAGGTGGTAATGTATATTTGGATCTTTTTTCAAACTCTAGTTCCTCATAGCAGTTTTTTCTAAAAATCACATATTAAATATTTTTGTCATTATCATTCATATGATCTCTGACACAATTACTCAATTCAACCATGTGGTACAAAAGTAGCCACAAGCAATATGTAAATGTATGATTATGGTTGTGTTCCAATAAAACTTGTGTGTCGGCTGCCTCACAAGCTATACATTGTTTATCACTCTTTTGTCAAATCCATCGACCTATTTGTATGCTTTTACACAGTGCCACTCTGTCATTCACTTGAGTTTTCCTATAGCTCATACTGTTTGGAAGTACCTCGCTTCCAATTTTTCCCTTGTCTTCAAATTGTCTTGACTACTCTTAAACCGCAGAATTCTACTCCTCGTGTAGTGGCTAAAGCAACATATCATAACAAAAGCCTGCAAAATAGAATATCAAGAATCAAGGAATAAGTATATCATATATGAATGCCATTCATGTTTTACTTAATTCTAATATAGGAGGGAATGGTCAAAGAGGTTTAGAGGACTTCTGAGGATTGGCCAGAAGTCTTCTCTAGAAGTGTTCCCTGAAAATAAATTCTTAGCTTATGAAGGTACAATTTTTGAGGTATCATTCATTTCCTACCGATGTAGTCTATTCCACTTGCAAAAGTTCTAGTTATTAGAGAGACATTGACTTATAATGAGTCAAAATCTCCCAACCTAAGTACTGTCCTTTGAGTCTACATGGACCAGGCTTAGTGTCTTTTAACATGATATATTTGAGGTATTTAAAGACATCTATCACACTTCCTTTATGGTTATCTTCACAAAACACACATTTCTTTTATTTTTTTTAAACTGGCACAGTGTCAGGCTTTTGACTATGATTTGTTCTCTTCTGGAAGAGCTCCAGCTTAAATATGCCCTTTTTGCTACTATGTCCACAACTGTACTTTATATTCAAGCGTGGTCTGAAAATAACAGAAAGCCACAATCCCCATCACCTTAAAAACATTCTCTGTACCACTGTTTATTTACCATACGATATAATTAACATTTGGCTATTAAAATGTTGATATATACACCTATTACCAGCTACAGAAAAATAAATAAATGTGCTCCTAAAATATTATATTCTTATCCTTCTTGTATCTTAAATCATAAGTTGTCTTTAAATTCACCTTCTAAGAATTGGTTTGTTTCTTCTGTTGTTGAGCTTCAGTTTCTCCTAAACCTTCAGTTTCTCCTAAAATACTATTGCTATGTCCTCATAGACAAAAAGTCCCATTACCTTTCAAAATCCTCCAAAAAATATATACATTTTTATGATTGATACCATTGCAAGTGGCTTTCCCCAGTGCAGCTTGTCGCTATGTGATTTTAATACAAATGGTTGAAAAGCAACCTTTTCTTTTGTTCTTCTTATTCCTCTTTAGAACACAGTTTTGTTTTTTATCATTTAATAAAAATGACTGGTCATAATGATTAATATATCTATAGAATTGGTCTATTTTAAAATTTTATAATGGTGTTAAAATGAAAATAAACTCATCTTTTAATAATATCTGTATTCCATATGATTCATTGAAAGTATTCCAAAAATCGTACTATAAAGAAGCTAGTTTTTTCATTAGGATATTTATGTTAATAAAAATGTTATTTTATTTAAATTACTGTTATTTTTGAACCCTTAGTACTCACAATTAAATTTAATTGGTGACGGGCCCTCCCTAGTGGCGCAGCGGATTAAAGCACTGCACTAGGAAGCTTAAGCCACTTCCACCTGAGTTCAATCCCCGTCTGCCCTAGAGGAGATCCACATGGCGAGGCAGACCTCTCCTGGCCCTCCTGCTATTTCCCTCAGCAGTGTACTTCGTAGATCTGCCTGTTCTGCTCCCCACTCTGTCTATGGTGAATCCTCTCACCCACCGCATCTCTGGCTTGTACTCCAGTTCTGTATGAGTAAATAAATAAATCTTAAAAAAAAAATTTAATTGGTAGATGATGCAGCCATTGGCAGGTAGGATAATGACCCACACACCCGAAGATATTAAAATCCTAATCTACAGCACCTACAGATTTATTATCTTTATTTGACACAAAGAAAGTAAGTTTACAAGTACAACTTACATTTCTAATCAGCTAACTTAGATTTGGGTAAAGGAGCCTTGATTAGCCAGGTGGGTCCAATCTAATCATAAGTCCTTAAAAGAGGAAGAAAATAGGGCAGAAGAGTGGTTCAGAGAGAAGCAATGTGAGGACTTAACCTTCCTTTGTTGCCTTTGAAGATGGAGAACAGAACCACTGGCCAAGAAATGAAGGCAGCCTCTAGAAACTGGGAGAAGCAAAGAAATAATTATCCTTTTGTGTCTCCAGAGTTGATGCCTGATTTACCCACATACTGCCCCCAGCTTTGTGAGACCTATGGTACATTTCTGCCTTCCAGGACTCTAAGGTAAGACATTTTCAGGTTGCGGTTTCTTAGCTGCTTAATTTTGTGATAATCTGCTATGATGCCACACAGAAAATGAATACACAGTCTCATACAAATAACACAAAACCCAATGTCTTTTGAGAGTGTGATGAGAATTAATTATGCAGACGTATGCAAGGAAAATCCTTTGAATATCACCTTTCAAAATGTCAATAAATGTTAATTAATTGTGAGGCCAAATGATCTCGGCTATTTCTCCTATTTCTCTAAGGTGCCTACTAGAAACAAAACAATTAATTCTGTTGGTACTTTATATGCAGCTGCACATTGCTTAGCTAACTTGGCGCCTGTCACTGATAGCTGATATTCCCAAATAAAACCTCAAATTAGAGAAACCATTAAAAATTATGTAAGCCTCATGGCAGATACTTTATTTAATACAGTTGAGGAGATGGCAGTTGTTTACCTCACAGCACAATGCTGCTCTCTGTTTTCGTCCTCTTTCTCCTTAGCGAACCGCTCAGACTCAGGCCAATCACTGGTGAGCCCCTGAAGGAAACTATTGCCTCCCACCCTTACTACCTTGTGTTTTCTCTTTCCACTCATTGTATGTAATCCTGAGGGTGTTAGCACAAACACCTTAAATGTAAGACGATAATGATCTAAGCTGCTTTCTCTATTTTTGTAAGCTATTTGCTAAGTAAAAAACAACTTCATATTGCTGATACTATGCAGTGAGTGACACAGTTGTTTTAAGCACTGTCAGAAGACTTTTTGTGTCTCCTACATCACCCAAAAATGTCAACTGAGTTCTGATTGCAAAACTTTATTATACTTGATGATATGATGGAGAAAGAACATAGCATGATTCTCAGAATTCAGGTTTGATCTACTGGTTGGTATTGAGAAAAGGTAATTTTTTTATTTATAAAGAGAGAAAATTATTTGAGGGATTAGATGTATATGATTTTCTTTTTCACCAAATTTTCATTATTTTATAGAATAAGAAAATAGCATCTTTAAACAGGTTTTTTGTTTGTTTGTTTGTTTGTTTTTTAATGAATGGACCATTTGCTTCCTACCATCAAGAGGGCACTTTTCATCTCTGTCATGAAAAAAAGCCAAAATTTCCTATAACATTGCAAATAGTTCAAATTGACTTTTTTACATATCTCAAAGAATTTGTTTTTAAAAAACTGGAAAAAGTTCTACTACAAAATGTCATATCAAATTATGAAACTATCTGAAACCCATGCTTATATTTCTGAAAGCAGTATCCCCCATGGGCAAAATAATCATTTTGACTTTTAGTGAGATGAATGTTCTAAATAGGTTTCTGACTTAAGAAAAGCTCTGCTTCCCCATTTGATATGAAAGAAAAAAAATACAATGCATGCACCAGGTTTATGAGTTTCTATAAAAGTCATTATTCTTAATATCCACACATAAACACTATGCTTGTGGATTCAGTGTCTTTGCAACCACAATTTAGATCAATACTGCAGTTTAAATAAAATGCATACATGCTTACAAATGTTTTATTTGCTTGAGAACTGATGAAACAGCCTAACATTAAGATAAGATGCTGCTTTTGCCCATTCATTAGAGTAATTATTAAATAACTTGGCAAATCAACGAACAGATGTTACTAATCTGCTTAGCACAAACTGGCTACAAGAATGTCAATCCTTTGCAGAGTTTCCAAAAACACAACTACCACATTCTTATTTAACTAATCTTTCTAAAAATAAATTTTGTGCACATTTAATATAGGCTTACTGTTGAAAAAAGTGGATTTTTTACAATCAAATTTGATGCTGAATCTGTAATACTAAAGTGAGCAATAAAAGCTTATTGTATATGATATAGAATATTTCTTTAACATTTTAGGATCTGTGATATATTTTATAATAACATATTTTTAACATTTATTAAAAAGTCTGCAAATAGCCATCTTTCCTTAGACATGCTTCTATAACATATTTTTGTAGGTTGGTCTCAATGCCTAGAAAACCATTGAATAGAAAACATGTAAACTGAAATCCTCACTTGGGTGTCACTGATTTAAAAAAAAAAAAAAATCAGGTGACCTATTAAAAGACAATTCAAACAAGATAAAGTATGTTCAAGATGAGGCAATAATATTGCAAACACTATTTTCAGTTCCTTTGTTTAGACTTTGGATTACTGTTGTAGCAGGATGTTAAAATGGAACTATTTTTTTTATACCTCTCCCCATTTCTGCTAGAGTCACAAAAATTAGAAGGATATTAAATACCCACTAATATAAAAGAGGTACCAGACAAGCTGTGAAAACTTACTAAGAAGTAACTCCCCAAATGGAAAAACATTTGTCTATGAGCTGCCTTAAGCCAGTATGAGGGAAAGTAAAAAATCAATGAGAAAGATCATGAGATTGGGTTTCTGTGGGAAAAAATTGTAATGTTTTCCTGTTCTCTCCACATCTCAAGCCAAGTGAGCAACTTAATAAATTCCCTCATGGAGCATGACCATGCCTATCAACAAGACAAAGACAAATCTGGGGTGAGGGAGGGAAAGAAGTTGATATTTGTACTTGGTTCCCTGGAGTTAGGGGCCTAAGGCTCATTGTGCAGCCACACTTAGAGCTCTGAGTCTGATGACAACAGACTGGGCAGCCTGTACATCTGGCCTGACTAATGGAGCATGACAGGAAAGTTATGAGGGTGTGGGGGTGCATTCAGTTTTCACTGGCCAGGGCTTGGGGGTACATGAGGATTTCCAGAGGCCTCATGGGACTCTAGAATTTATCTAACTTTGAATTATTTTGAAAGTGGTTCCACAACAAGGGCTTTCTGCCTGAGGAAAGATGATCGTGGCTGAAAGAGGCAGGTATGTCCAATATAAGAGAACCCAAAGATAGAGCAAGAGTTGTAAGCTTCCAGGTGGAGATGACATCATTGCCATAGGCCATCATGCTGCTATGTGGTGGGTGGGGCAGATTTCCCTCCCATCATACCACCAAGAACAGGCTCCAACTGTAAGGAGCTAGCTAGAGGCAGCAGAGAAAGAGACAAGTAGAAAAACAGTTAAGAAAAACTTTTTTTATATATGTTTATTTTTACATCATTTTGTACATTTTTTTTCCATCTCAATTGTAATCCCCACAGATTTCCCATCACCCGTGTGCCATCACCATAATCCTGTGCACTTTCCTCCCCACCCCCCTGTTTTTGATCCATTCCCCACTCCACCCCCACAAAATGTCTCTGGTATATGGCTGTTCATTATTCTTGTTATTTTCTCGCCTGGTCTATTATACTCCTACCATGAGTGAAACCATCTGGTATTTTCTTTCTCTTTCTGGCTTATCTCACTAAGCATGATCTTTTCCAGCTCCATCCAAGTTGCTGCAAAAGACATGTGTTTCTCTTTTTTGGTTGCTGAGTAATATTCCATTGTATATATGTACCACATCTTTCTAATCCAGTCATCTACTTTTGGGCATTTGGGCTGCTTCCATGTTTTTCCAATTGTAAATAGAGCAGCAATAAACATGGGGGTACAAGTATCTTTTTCAAACAGTGTTTTTGTGTCTTTTGGATAGATACCTCATAGTGGGGTTGCTGAGTTGTAGGGAAGCTCCATGTTTAGCAGTTTGAGAAACCTCCAAACAGTTTTCTATGGTGGTTGTACTAATTTACATTCCCACCAGTAGTGCAGGAGAGTTCCTTTTTCTCCACATTCTCGCCAACATTTGTTGTTGCTAGTTATTTTAAGATGTGCCATTCTCACTGGGGTGTGGTGGTATCTCATTGTGGTTTTAATTTGTATCTCCCTTATTACGAGTGATGTTGAACATTTTTTCATATGCTTGTTGACTATCTGCATTTCCTCTTTGAAGAAGTGTCTTTTTAGCTCTTCTGCCCATTTTTTGATGGTGTTGTTTATTTTTGTTGAGTTTTGTCAGTTCTCTATATATTATTGTGATCAGGCCTTTATCACTACTTTTGTGTGAGAAAATGTTTTCCCAATTAGTGGGCTGTCTGTTTGCTTTTTGTAATGTCTCTTTTGCTGACAGAAGCTCTTTAACTTGATGTAGTCCCATCTATTTATCCTTGCCTTCACTATTGTGGTGTTGGGTGCTCTGTCTTGAAAGATATCGCTGAAGTGTATGTCGTGTAGTGTTTGACCCATCTTTGCTTCCAAGTATTTTATGGTTTCTGTTCTTATGTCTAGGTCTTTAACCCACTTCGAGTTGATTTTTGTGACTGGAGTGAGGCAGTGATCTAGTTTCATTTTTTGCATGTAGCTTCCCAGTGAAAAACTCCCTTTTACTTGTAAATGTCTGAAGCTGATTTGTTTCCATCTGTTTTAGGACTGTAGATATCACAGACTTTACTACATGAATGTAAGACTTTTTTATTAAATCTGAAAATTAGCAGAAAAGTTATGGGAACCTTACTTTCACCTAGAGACAGGGAAGAATTGACCTAATGGTACAATAGGAACACATTGGGGGAAGGGCCACTATCATTGCTTTTTATTTATCCCTGTCAGAGTCCAGCTCACTCATTAAACTCAAGGTGTTCCATTAGTGAAAACCAGAGGTATTTGGAAGAGAAACAATAACTGCCATTTGTTTTCTACTTAAAATTATTTTTTATCTTATTTAGGGGTTCCCCAGAAAAAAGATCCCTTGACAATGATTAGAGTCCAAGTAATTTATTTTGGAGGTGATTGTAAAATAAAATCATCATGGGAGATGGGAAATAAGAAAGGAGAAGACAACAGTCAATAAACATTCATTTTCAAGCAAATTTACATTGTGGGTTAGTAGAACTTCTAAATCCTGCTGAGGGAACTGTGGAAGCCAATGTTAAGACACAGGCTTCTGAGTTATCCCATCAAGGTGGAGGGAGCCACAATGCTCCTAGGCCAACTGACATCAGCTCCTACTCCCTGCAGCTTGACCAGTCTGCAATCTAGGGGGCAAAGTGACATAACCAGCTTAGGCAAGTTCTTGGACAAATGTTGTATGTGCTGGCAACACTCTGCAATGACCTAGAGCGAGAGCATATGAGGCAAGCTTGTAGCTAGGATCACATATAAAGATGGGATAGCAGCAAAATATTGATTGTTACATGTCTTTATTAGAAAATGTTATGGATGGCTTGAAGTTCTTTCTTGGAAAATCTTATATGTAGTGTGTCTGAAGTAAATAGGAACACCTGTAGTTTTCTAATAATGCTATTAACTATATAGTTACTAAAAGGAGACCTTCTCATTGATATTAGAGGTGTTATATAGCGAAAAAAAAAAAGAAAAAAAAATGAATGAACTGACAAAACTAAACAAAGTCTAGAAATATAACTGTAGAATTGAGGCTAATAAAGGGGGAAAATGGGATGAAAACTAATGTGGGCTGTGCTAGTGATGTATGATAATAGGATATGGGGTTCTGATGGTGGGTGGGGTATTGTTTTGCAGCCATCCCAGGTGGGGTAGGTTCATCATCTAGCAATTTGAAGGAGAATCTTAGCATTCTTGGCATCTTGTTCACAGGTTTTAATAGTAAGCCAGGCAGCAGGAAGACAGCAACTGAGCCCCCTTCCCCAGAGTGACACCGCCCTTTTATCCCGGCCCTCTTTGGCTCAGGTGTGCACACTTGCACACACACATGCTCAGGTTTCCATGATCCTGCAGTCATTCTCACAACCATGCATCTTGTACCGTAACAAGACCAAGGCAGCAGGTGTTAGCCTCAGAACGTTAAAAGTCTGATCAACTTAATTTACCAGACAGGTATGGTGACATTCATTTTAGGAGGTGTGAACCTATTCCTGGAAATCATGTACAATATTGTAAACCAATGTTACTTCAATAATAAGTAAAAATTAAAATAATAAAATTCACCAATGGAAATATTTAAAGAGAACAAGCCTTTCTCTGATGCTTTAAAACAGTGGTGCAGCGGGTTAAAGCACAGCACTGAGAATCTAAAGCCGCTTCTGCATGAGTTCAATTCCTGCCTGCCCTGGAGGTGACCACATGGTGTGGCAGACCTCTCCTGGCCCGCCCGCTGCTCCCCTCAGCAGTGTACTTCATCGATCTGCCTGTTCTGTTCCCCACTCTGTCTCTAGTGAAGCCTCTCACCGCCCCTGAGCCTCTGGCCTGTACCCCAGTTCTATATGCACAAATAAATAAATCTTTGGAAAAAAAAAAAAAAACTAGTGGGATAGTGGGAGTTAATTATAATTCTTATAATATATATGATAAGAATGAATTAAGCCAGTGTGCCCCTCAAAGTAATATAGAATGTTCACTGACATCCATTTTAAGCAATAATTTTTATATTATCTATTGTGTAGTTGCCTATTTAAGATATGAACTCATTTATAAAGCAGCATAACATTTAATAACTATAATTTCCATTAGGTGCTCTTCTATACTAGGCACAAGCAATACAGCAGAAAATAGCAGACAGGACTCTTACCTTTTGTGGTAAATGCAGG
This sequence comes from Condylura cristata, assembly GCF_000260355.1. Lineage (NCBI taxonomy): Eukaryota > Metazoa > Chordata > Mammalia > Eulipotyphla > Talpidae > Condylura > Condylura cristata. Next base: position 35,009,281 of record NW_004567110.1, read on the forward strand.
CATAAGCAATAAATGATCTGATTTCTAAGCAAATGATCTAATTTCATTGACAATAATAAGCAATTCCAACTGGAATGGTGCTTTAAAAAATGTGGTACACTATGTAAGTTTAGGTATTATGTTAAAATTGTATGTTCTTATGATTGCATCTCTTTTGGGTTCTTCTACATAACAGGTTAAAATAACAGAATGGGACACAGACTCAAACTCCTAGCTCACTTCAGATACCAATAGAATTTAATGGTGTGAAAAGTCACTTGTGTTTTAGAGGGCAGCCAGTCACTAAATTTTTTAAAAATGTGGCCAACACCAAGTACTTAGGAGGCTGCAAAGAAATGAGAATGTAAAATGAGGTAGCCATTTTGGGAAAAATGTTATTTTCTTTTCTGGGTACTAAGCACACAATTATTGTGTAATTAAACAGTTATACTTTAGGACTTTATCTCAGAGAAATAAAAACATACATGCACACAAAATTTTTTACATAAACGTTTTATTGTAGCTTTAATAGTTTCAAACTGGAAACAACCTAATCATTCTTCAGTGAATGGTTAATGAAATAAGCAAATGTGGTACTATCCCTACAATGGACAATGGAATATCACTGAACAATAACAACAGCTCGAAAAACCTGATACACATAATTGCAAGTATAATTTTAAGTGAAAAAAAAAGTGATATACTTTGTAATTTCATTTATATAAAATCACTTAAAATGACAAAATTATGAGAAGCAAGTAAGGCTATCCAGAGCAACATAAGTAATCCTGTGAAGATGGAAACTTTCTGTGTTTTGACTGTACCAATACTAATATGTTGATTTTCATACTGTAATATCAAATTGTGCTTGGCAAAATGGGTGATATTCTCTATTTTTCTTTCATCAACATTATTTTTATGGGTTGAATATAATAAAACAACTGCAGTTTTTAAGTCATAGCATAGAAGCTTAGCAAAAATGAGTACCATTGTTTACTTGGATAATTAATATACCAAACCATGAATAGTGGGTTCTTCTCTTAAAACTACTCTCATCTTGCAAGACTTCTAAGCAAAAAGTTCATCAAATATCCCAGTTTCCCCTCCCCTCTTTCCTATCCAAATCGACCTTCTCATTCTGGTATCTTCACCTCTATGGTCATTTTCTAGTATATATATATATATATATATATATATATATATATTATATATATACTAGAAACTTATATATATATGTGTATGTGTGTGTGTATATGTATGTGTATATGTGTGTATGTATGTATGTATGTATGTATATTCATCCAGTATTTGTCTACTGACTTATTTCTGCTTACATGTACAAAAAATCTTAAAGTACAAATTATTGGGTTTTCTAGGAATCTATCTATGCTTGTGTGGGACCCATTAGTCATTAAATATCTACCTGTTCTAAATGAAAATGTTACTTTAAAACAAAAACTCTACATAGTAAGTTTTACTTACACTGTGGGTTAATTTTTCCTAATTCATTAAAAGCAAAATATTATGAGAAACATAAATTTGTGAAGACAAAATGCCTCTCATTATCCAACTTAACTTTCAGCAAAACACAACAATTTAAAAGGCATTTTATGTTCACACATGGTCGTTCTAATGAAGTCATAATATCCTGCACTTAGTTCCTAATCTCTCTCCTTCCTTGCTGCCATCAGTGACTTCATGAATTTACAGATAGTTTAATAACTATAGCAACTTGTTTCAGAAATAGTTCTTTTAGTTTCTTTGGGCACATTATACTTGATCTAACTCAATAATGTCTAAACAATACCACACACTTGAGAACATTAATATATGTTGTTCAAAATCTAAAATCTTGGAAGACAAAATGAAGTGAAACCTTTTGCCAAACTAAAATCTGCAGGCCTGACCAGTGTTACTTATGAACAAGGTCTTTAGCAATTATGTTGGTGAAACTGATTCAGTCCTTCCTTGTTAACCTGCTACCTCCTGTATCCCATTGTTGAGATTATCCAGATTTGTCCCCCTCAAGAATCTTATCATGATTGCCTTTTTTTGTTACTAGATGTTTAGGTTGAAAATTTATTTTAGAATTCAAGTTCGTAAAACAAACCTCATGGATTCCCTGAAAAGTTTGTTTATATCAACATTTAAAAAATTATTTCCTACAGGCCCAGCCTTCACCAAAACAATCTAAAAATCACTTCTGTGACAGAGTAGAAGTTTATAATTCAAGATTTAGTGTTCATAAATCTATGCATGGCTTAAGGATCTCAGTGAATTTCAAGGTAGGAGGAATACATTTTGCCTAGCTTGCACCATATCATAGGTTTTTTTAGTGATATTTCTTTTTTTTTAATATTCATTTATTTATGCAAACAGAATTGGGGCCCAAGCCAGAGGTGCAGGGCTAGTGAACGGCTCCACCAGAGACAGGACAGGGAGATGTAGTGCCCCTTTTTAATTCTTAATTAAGACTTAAAACATTTGTTCTATTGAAAGATAATGTAAAACTTTGGGGGGGGCGGCAGAGAATGAAATAATGCCATTAATTCAAGTTGGACAGAATGCTGAACACAGTGTTGCAACGTAGTCTTCAAAAGTTGACAGGGTATTAGAAAATTAATTACGATTTTTAAAGTTTCCTGATTGTTGTAATGTAAATTCAAAACAGGTACCATCGTAGGATTTCTGACTCAACGAACTATCATTTATTCTGGTTGATCTGAAGATAGATTTCCTAAGAGCACCACTCATCCATTGCATACATACCCAGTCGGGATTTATTTGTATAAGGAAGATTTTTGTTGATTTGATTTTACTTAGTTCCATATGAATCAATAAACCCCTAAAACCAGTATGTTATTATTTTTCCTTACTTGTACCTGTAGGACATGATTCCTGGGGCTCCTGTATAAACACAGCCTGCTTTTATTTCTTTACTTTGTTTCAAAAATGTGTGTTTGGAATATATGATCTAGGTGGAGATGTGTCTGAGGTAGAGAAGCAGTTTCAGGAATGTCTTGAAATTCCTAGAGCTCCAATGAAAACATTTTGAAAATCCCTTTTTAAGGACAACATATTGCATTATTTTACCTCCCACTACTTCAAAGAATAAAGAGGTATTTTATTTTTCTTTTTCTGGACCCATCCCTTAATAGCACTAATACTTTCCTTTTGTTCTGTTTATCTACAGTTGGGTAAATAATACTATTTACCAAGTCCATACATTAAAATGCTTCAAGCTATTTAGTACTTCCTTAACTTTTCATATTGAATAATAGTTATAATAAGTACTGAGGATCTAGTTTCTTCTCAATATGAAAATACCATCTTTTTCTCATATGATTATTATATTATTTCCTGGACCACTTCTGGTTATATTCAATTTTTTTTTCTTTAGGATTTATCATTAACATATTTCTAGCCATAATACAGGATTTGATGCAGTCTAACTATGACATTTCAGAAACACTGTGCCAATTTTGAAATAAAAATAAAGGAGAAAAAAGCAGTGTTAATAAAATGTACCTTTTCTTTCCAACTTCCATTTGTAACAAACAATAAGACTTGCAGACATACCCAGAAGATTTAAACACATGGGTTCCACATTGAGTCTGAAGGGCGTAGTATCTGACAGCCTAGCTCCATCCCTTATTGTAACTTTCTAAGGTTTTGCCCTTATTTTCTTGAATATACTCACCTGCAGCTTTTGGTACTTAACATCAGGACTCTTTACTCAGAAATGTCAATCCCTGGGACAAAAGCATTTTGTTAGTGATTCCTCATATCAAGTTGTTCATTTTTGGTACTTTGTGTGTTTTTTTAGAAAGGCCTTCACCTTTACTAAGTTTCAGAGCCCATAAAATATAGCTCAGTCCTTCCACCAATTATCCAGTTACTCTTAGAAAGCTCATCCAATATAACATGAATTTTTCTTCCTCCATTATCTTCTCATCCCTCTCCTCCTTCCTGTGCATATCTCAAAGAACTAATTTCATAATCTTTAAGGCCATGAGACTCAACTTTTCCATTTCTTCTAGAAGAACATGAGATATGAGAGAAAACAAGCAGCATTTTATGGTCAGTAACACACCAAGAATGTTTAAGCTTTACGAATTTCAACTTTGTAAAAACAGCTAGTTGACTTGACAAGCTTCAGAATTCATTGACCAAGTTTCCTCTATTTTCAACTTAAATGACAAGTAAGGAAAATTAATTAATGAATTTCCTTTCACTGGTATTAGAGGAACTGCATTTTTCATATTTCTATGAAAATCAATATTATGTAATAAGTCATTATTACATAACAATTTAGGTGTTGATGGGAGGAAGTTTATTAAAGGTGGACTTCTGGGAAAGGAGTTTAATCTATTGTAAAAGGGTTAGAAGAATTGAAAAAAATGAAACAATAGAACAGGCACTGTGCAAAGGATTGGCTACAAAGGATTGGTTACAGAGAACAATGTGAAATATATAAAATAACAGATCTTCTAGGACCCAAGTTGTGATAGAGAAACTAAGAGAAAGCACCTTAGATTTCTAAATTGTGATATCACACAATAATTTAAAATGGGGGAAAAAATGTAGATAAGCAATTATTAGGCTACAACTTCATTTTTAAAAACAAATTGATTAATAAATGTTGCACAATTACATAATTGCTCATTATCACTGACTTCACATATTCTCAGAAGTCAAAATTCTCACTTATTCCAACCAATATACAATTTTCTCTGATACAAGGATTATAATTATTCCACTGTTATCTACCTGTATAATATATAAACTATCTGGAACTACTTACAATTTCCTCATGTGAAAAGTAGTAGCAATAGTACTACTTATATCAGAGTATTTCATTAACATGAAGTGAGATAATGCATAAAATGTTTAGCTTAGTGCCTGGCTATACATGCACACAACATATATTTAATTATATTATTATATACTATATAATATGATATACAGAATTATATACTATACCATGTATATGGTATATATGCATATATATACACATATATAGAGAGAGAGAGAGATAAGAAATTTTTAATCAGGCTCTAGAGAAATTTACTAGAGAAATGGTTCGGGGGACAGATATTGCCAGAACAAAATAAACAGTACACAGTAATGAAAATTTAGTGGTATACTCCTTAGAATTCTGGCATAGTGATTTAAATGACCATGTAAATTCAAGTTTTTGCAAAAAAAAATATTATAATCAACACTTTGTTTATAATATACTTTGTAGGATCTATATTTAGGTGAATATGTATACATATTTCATATTTTCACTGATGATCTTATACTGACTAGATCCAGTTGCAGATATAATGATATGTTTAGCATCAATGTGCTTTTACTCTGGAATATTGAGACATAGTTCTGCTATTATAACCCATAAAAAAATCAAAAATCTTTGATACTGATGATTTTATAATTACTTAATGGAAGACCGATTTTAAAGCAGGTTGTTTACTTTCATAAACCTCTGTTATGGCTAGTCTCCCTGTAGTACTGCCCATAACCCACCTCATCCTGGGTAAAGATCTGTTGTCAACATCTGGGAACTCAACATCTGTGAGTGTACCAAGGTAACTTTTATGTGAAGGGACACAATTCAAAGTTTAACTTATCCTAAAAACAGCTAGTGTTATTGCTATAAGAATGGGTCAGTTTTATAACCAAAATATTTACATGAATGGTTCTGTGAGGTCTCACTCATAACTTTAACCCAACAAATTCCTTTGATGGAATGTTTATGATTATTTTTAAGCCTAGCCATTGATTAAACAAATCTTTCTTTACTCTGGAAATATAAGACTTGTTTCAGAAAAAGATGAATAGATAAAATAAACCGTTTCAAAATGACCCCCAAGTATAAAAGGCTTAAATAAGAATACTTTCTGTTTAACATTTTTAGTGAAATTAGCAAGCAGTAAATTCATTTTTCATAAAGTACTTTTATTATGCAAAAATATATCCAATTTTCAATCCAGCATTTCACATCTATCAAGACAAGTGAACACTTTTAAGTTAGATGAGAATGAAGCTACATTAAAAATAGGGAAGGACATCCAGGAACAGCTCTTTGAGCTGTTCGGGAGAACCCCACGGTAACAGCTTCCTTCCCATACTGATCTTAATGTCTCAGTTCAACAGCTATTTAAGCTGAACCATAGGCCCTTATCTCAGCTTTCCAGATGGACTATTAGGTGCATCTTTGACCCTAGAAAGGATAACTGCTTAACATTTGTGGGACGGTGGCACATGTGGCAACAAGAAATTGAAAAGAATAATTTAAGAAGGAATAATAGGATCTGGATTTTAATAATTCATAAGATTCCTTAACAGGCAAGATTTTAATTACATCTTTATCAGCTGTCCCTTTCAAATTCAAGCTCCTCACAACAATAAACAGTATAACATTTTTAACTCTAACATACTATGGACATATTATTTGAAAATGCATTTCACACTCTTCTTGCTAAAATTAGGTACGCCAAAATGGATCCTCAGATGTTGTAGGATAACAGATAATTTTTTGAGTGTTATTTTGAATGAAACAAATGATTGAATTAGATTTTTATGTCTGTTCTGTTAGGTAGAACAACAACAACCAAAAAAGACCTAGAAACAAAATTAAGCAAATTGCTGTGGCTAGATTATCCAAAATAACACATTGCTGGATGGCTTGTATAGTAATTATGTTCTCCCACAAGTTGCATTGTAGTTGTATTTAATCTAAAATATCCCACTTATTTTTTGCTCTCATAACACAGATTAACTTGAGCTACAAGTATGAGATATTTCCTTTTGTCATACCTTGGGGAAACACTTGAGAAATTATTGCTGTTGACACCTTGAATTAGGCTCTGGTATATTAGGATTATGGCTGTGTTTTAGCATTTTTCTTGAGTACATGGGTGCAATATTGTAATCTATGAGTAATATGTATTTCCTCAGATGATCAAAATAGATCTCATATGTAGTTTGTCATAGTCTATAGTTCCAAACTCAAAGGTCACAAACCCCTGGAATTTCCTAAGTGTTAATAATGATAAAAATGTCTTCTGATTTATTAATGATATCCCTTTTGGACTCTACCTAAAGATGGGAACTGGTTGAAAGGAAAACCAATATTGTGAGTAAGTGGTTGGAACTTTCAGTCCTGCCCATTCCTCCACCTCTTGAATCAATTGCCAATAGCTAATTAATTAATTAATTCATCATGCTTATTTAAAGAAGCTGCCATAAAAACCTCAAAGGAGCAGGGTTTGGCAAATTTTTGGAGGTGCTGGGAGAGTGGTGCCCCTGAAGACAGCTTAGAAGTCTTGCATCTTTTTCCCATATCTTGTCCTATGCATCACTTTCTGCTTGTATCATTTTGTAATAACCAGTGAGCTTGTCAGTAAATGTTTCCTGAGTTATATGAGCCATTCTAACAAACTTATCAAAGGAGGAACTTTTGATTTTTAAAAAATTGGTTAGAAACACAGGTAACAACTTACACTTGTGATTGTTTTCTGAAGAGATGGGAAGAGAAAGGAAGTTTTGTGGAAATGCCCGCTTAACCCTAGAGATCTGATTCTATGTAGACAGTCAGAATTGATCCGAATTGAGTCAAACTGCAAGATACCCAGCTAGTGTCCAGAGAACTGTATGTGTGGGAAAACATAAACACATGCACATACACACTAGGATTTAGTGACTAGTCACCAGTTCAGTGATACAGTATATGTACCCAATAACGCTCTCTCAGCGAATAATAAAATTAAAATTCCTGTCTTCAAACTAACTTTAATAATTATCTTAACTTCTTTCTCATTATTCTCATTATGCCAGAAATGTTTCATTGAAAAATAGAACCAATACATTGATTATCTATTTGGATTATTGTGCATAATCCAAATCATTGCTATAAATGCTGTTATAGCAATATCATCAGTATAATTAATTATTTTGGCATCATTACATGCTTTAAAGAAAAATTATGAAATTAAACCTTTTTTTTTGGAAGGTTGTATGCACCTGAACATTGTTTTGTGTGTGTGTGTGGTATAATTAGAGTCATGAAAAAAATGTCCCAGTTTTGTTTCTTTTCCTATTATTTTTGAACTTAGACATTTTCATTTGATTTCATGCTGATCACCAGACAGGGTTTGCTCATGTGTTAAGGAAATTAGATCTTTTAGGAATATTTTAATAGAAAAACCCCCAAAAATGCAATTCAAAATGTCTTGAACAATGAAAGGATTATTATTAATCAATCTTATTAACCTCATTGAAAATTAATGTCATAGAGAATCCAGATTCTCCCTATACCCATCTCAGACTCAGTCTTCCTTAATGTGTTAAATACTTACCTTTCACATTTGTTTTTCTAGGGGTTGCAAAATGGCTATAACATTTCTAAGTATGATTTCCTAGGACAGCAATTGCCAAAGGAAAAAGAAAGTTTGGATTCTTTTAGTTTTTGTTGTTGTTGTTGTTGTTTGAGAGTAAAGAAATGGATCTTCAAAACCCAAGGTAGATTATCCTGCAACTACTGGCCAGAAGTTAGTGTGTGTCCAGTTCCATTGGGCATAGGTTAAGGCGAATGGGGCTGCCATAAGCAGCTTAGATGTATGTTCTGTATTCAGCTAATGGTCAATCCCCATGAAACTATATCTCTTGACAAGTGGGTAATCTTAAACAAATTGAAAGAGATTTTTAGGCAAAATAAGTTGAAAAAAGAATTTACTTTTTAAATCTATTTAATAAATTATTTAACTAACACATACTTGCATTCACTTTGTTATCATTCTTGTATCTATGTAAGTGATAAAATTTAAAAAATGTAATCATAAATAATTTTACCTCTATTTGAAAGTACTATACTTGCAAATATTGTCATGTTTTGACATCCTGCAAAAATTTGTTTGAAAATTGAGATTTTCTTAAGAATTTGCTTTGATTCCCATCTAAATCTAAATTTCTATCTTTATTTAATGCTTAAAAATATAATGCTCAATTTATATTCCTATAGTATAATATTGAAAGAAGTGTGTCCCATTAATAAAACTTGAACATAAGATTTTTTAAATGTCAGAAAAAAAGGATGTAATAATTAAATTCAAGATTTTTTTCTCTTTGTAGAAACGATAGCTGTTATAATGCAAAATGATTGAACAATCTCTGAAATAATAGCTTATGTTTAGTTTAATAGTTTACTTTTTTAAGATAATGCGTGTTTATGTTTGTGATTTCATGTGATATTTGTTCATGTATTTCAATGTGTTTGAATCATAAGTTATCCATCTCCTGTGCTCCACAGGAATGTTTTTTCCCTGTCATTCATTTGGTAAAGCAAATACTTTGAATTAGATTTTCAAATATAACAAAAAATCCTTGTGTTCTTTCAGATTGCACCTCTGCTGATTCCATCTTCATTGAAGCTTTGTTTACTCTGTGGTTTGGTTTCTTTCTCCTTTCCTGAAAACTCTGTGATGGCTGATTTTCCATTGTTTTCTTACTTTTCTGCCTCATCCTGGTAGATAGGAGATACCTCAAAAATAGAAACTTAGGGAAAAGTGTCAGAATAATAACTGAAAGTATTATATAAAATCTTAAGTAAATATTTAAAACCTTTATAACAAATTAGTTTATTGTTTATATAATCACCTTGGATTTTGGAAACAGAAACAAAACATATATAAAAGATAATGTTTATAAAAAGAATAACTTAAAGAAAGAAAGAAAAAATGATAAAAAATGAAGTATGTTGACTGCAAAATCATGTGAAAACATTCCAAATTTAAAAAGAAATCAAAGTAGATTTTTAGATAATTGAAGTCTGAAATTCCTGTGTCAATTATTTTGTCATTCAATATCAAAATGTGGTCCTAGATTATGTGAATAGTTGACTTTGCTGCCCAATTTTCTTTGAAATTATGATTATAGATTGAATTGATACATGAATCAAATGCAACATCTATTTTAATGAAAGGAAAAGTACTGTATTCGTGCGTAAAGTAGTTTTACATTATCAAAATAGGACAAAAATCCTCATTAAAGTAAATTTTATATATACACATATATCTATATATATTGACAAATTTTAAATTAATAGATGCTGAATTAATTTTTTCCTTGAAATAAACAGAATGAGAATTGTTGCCTATTCCTTAAACACCGTGTATTAGATTGCTATTGGAAGTACTAAGATTTTGTTACCAAAACTATAAGAACATTTTCATTTACAAACCTTGTATTACTATCTGCTGTTTACATATAAATTTAGTCAATGTAAAATATCTGTTTTAAAATTTAATAATTAGGGGCCCTCCTTGGTGGCACAACAGGTTAGGATGCAGCTCTGCAAGCTAGCCTTAGCTGCTTCAGCGCAAATTCAATCCCCACCAGGAGGTGACCCACATGGTGCGGCAGACCTCTCCTGACCCACCCATGGCTTGCCTCAGCTGTGTACCTCATTGATCTTCTTGTTCTGCTCTGTCTCTGGTGAATCCTCCCACCGCCCTGTACCTCTGACCTGTCCTCCAGTTCTATATGTATAAATAAATAAATCTTTTAAAAAATTATTAGAACATGCAATCGTGAAAATTAATAAAACTAGATATTAGTGTTAATAATTGGAATATTACTTTTTAATGCTTTATATATTTTTTTTATTCATACAGAACTGGGGTACTGGCCAGAGATGTGGAGGGTGAGAGGATTCACCAGGGACAGAGTGGGGAGCAGAACCAACAGATCAATGAAGTACACTGCTTAGGGGAACAGCGGGCGGGTCAGGAGAGGTCTGCCATGCCCTGTGGATCTCCTCGGGGCAGGCGGGGATCAAACTCATGCGGAAGTGGCTTAAGCTTCTTAGTGCAGTGCTTTAACCCGCTGCACCACCAGGGAGGGCCAACTTTATATATCTTAAATAGCTTTAAAACTGAATCTAGAAAATAGGAAGCATTGCTGGCAATTTTATGGGTAAAGATACTGACTTACCTACAGTTGGGAACTTGCTAAGGTCACAGATAACATGATGCTACACCAAGCCACCATTCTATTAATGAACTCCAAAAGTTTACATGACTGTATATTATCTGTTCTGGATTCAGGGAAAATTATCCACCATTTCCAGATAATACTTTATCAATAATGTAGGGTTGTTGAATTAGATGATCTCTAACTTCTTTGTCAGCTCCTGTATTCCATGTTAAATGTCTAATCCTTCAGACTCAGATGCCATTTGTGCAAGGAAAAGAAAACTCCAACTGTTATTCCAACTGGTGTCTCTTATACTAAAACACTATCTTCCACTGAACTCTTATCATATTTTGTTACAGATGGTGTAAACAATTCATGATGGAGTATTAAATACAAATTATTAATAAATTGATGAAAGAATAACCCTCATTCTAAATATGGTTACATTAAAAAAAAAACTAATTCCAGTGTAAGAAAACATTTAAAGTCTTCCCTTTTTTTACGGTTAAACGTTCTAGGACTAGATAGATTCCATACATGCCTGTGACATCTAGCAGATATACCCACATACCAATACATATCCCCTGAAGTTGTGGCAGTAGCAGTTTAGGACTCAAAGGAGAGAAAAAAGGGAGACTATGCAAAGATCCAATGAGGCATTCATGGGAAAAATGACTTTTAACCTCTCTTCTCTTCCCACTGATGCTTTGAACAGCGATCTAATTGATGGACTCAGAATTTCTTCCTATTCTTAGTCCATATTAGAATTCTGCTCCTAGAAATTGGTGAAGCTAGAAAATGTGGTTAAAAATAAACCACAAGATAACCAACAATGCAAAGCATTACAGAGAGGGAAGGCCTGGTGCTGGGGAGAGAATAGGGGATAAAAATTCCATATTATTTACTTTGCCTTCCAAAACCAAAATATTTAAACAGGTATTAATATTATGATGTACCATAAGCAGGAATAATCAGAAAATATAAACAACACTCAAAATTTTGCAACTGTCAAAACTGAAGATTGGAATTTTAATGTAGTATTATGCTTGTTTAATAAAGACACCAAGAAATATTAACTCAATTACTACAGAGTAAGTTCAACTTTAAATTGACACCAATTGTTTTATCTTTATGACTTTAGTGTTTGTTCTCATGACCTAATTAGGATAGATTAAATTAATGTAACCTCTATTGGGAAGAAATAATTTAAGGGATACCAGCTGTTAGTCATTTTTATTTAAAAACCAAAACCTCAGATTTTCATTTAAACAGGGCTAAGCAATTAATTATTCACGAAGTTGATAAATCTTTCTTATGAAGATGCTACATTAGAAGCATCACATTTAACAAACCTTGGTAAAAATAATTTATGGTGGTAAAAAAATAAGGTCACTGTTTTATACCTGCTATGGGAGTCTGGGAATTTTCTTTACTGGAAAATAAAAGCTTGAATTTTCCTTTATAAATAAATATTTATGCTAGTTATGGCAGTGAAGTAATCATTAGAACATTTGCCAGTTTACAGCAGTTAGTGAATACTTGAGGGCAAGCATTTCATTACTCCTACAGCTGAGGAAAGGGCAGGACAGGGAAGTGTTCAATACCTCCAAAGGGATTATTCCCTTCTTAGTGGAAGAGTGTGTAAAACAAAGTTTGCTAACAATGGTGGGAAAGGAATAGCATCATGTAAACATTCTGGCAATCTGATTATCACTGCCCTGGATCCTCAATGACAGCCCAATTACATGCCTGACTGTTGGCTGTAGTACAATGATACTAGAAGTTGTATGCCTAAGAACCATTTAAGACTCTTGTTAAATTCAGTTCCTTGATATATTCTTTCTGAGTAAGACATCTAGGTCAATACAGATGTTTTTTTTTTTAAGTATTCCTAATGTTATGATAAGAAACACTTGTCTAAAGTCTGATAAACTTGTCTAATTCCTTCTTAAATCTCTTCAAATAGTGTTACTAGTGAGAGGACTATTTAGAGTTCAGCTTTTTGGAACTGGTAGATAAATAAGTTCTGGGAATTTAATGTACAACATAGTTCAGAGTGATTATTGTCAACATACTGCATAATGTTGAAATTTATATCCTCAAGGTTGTGAAGAAGCTAGAAAGTAGTTGTCCCCCCATCAAAAAAAATAAAGCCAAACAATGTCAACCTTACCTTTAACTGCTTATCTAAAATGTCATAAGAAATGACTACTTAATTTTATTACCTGAATTACCTATGAGCAGAAATACAATTCATAAGAGCAGTGCAAGTAACAAAAATAAGTGGTAGAAAAAGAACTCAGGAAGTAAACACTGTGTTGATGACTTGTTTAGGATGCAAGTGAGCAAAGCATTTTTACATAATAGATGGTGACTGAGAAGTATTATTATTATTATAGAGCACTAAAAAATTTATGTTACACAAATGTGCACACTAATTGGAAGAAATGTATATTTTTACTGTACAAATGAAGAGAAAACAGGTTTCATTAATTGATGCTGACCACTTATTGTTAGGTTAACATTAATCAAAATGAAGGCAAATGAATAAGATCTCTTGTTATAGATCGTACCTTTAGTCTATTCTAGGCTTTTGTTTATAGTCACTGTTTTTTTGTGTGGTTGTATGATTGTTCTAATCAGACTTGTTTCCAAAAATCAAAGCAAAATGTGTTTGTTTTCATATAGTACTGTATTCTGTCATTCTGTCCTGAGTAAATAAGGGTAGCTTTGCAGCTCAAAAAAATCAAAGGATAAGATCCTTGTTTAATATCTTCAGTCTAGAAAATAGAATGATGGAGCTTTCTCTTTTTATGATAAAGTTATTTATCATAAAAGTTTTTTTTTCTCTCCTCCTTCATTTCCTAGTGTGGTTGAAGGGCAAAAGTTTATGAGAACCAGATAACTTTTTGAGAAACAACAAAAGATGAAATCAGGAACTAAAGAGGGTACATTATGAGAATGGTAAAAACTCAGAGGGTTCAAAAAACTTGAACCATAGATTAGTAGCTATTAAGACCAGAAGGGAAAAACATAAAAATATTTTATTTGTCTACATTTTAAAATTTATTTTCCCCAGCTCTTTATGAATGAAAGGAAACTCCATTTCCCATCACCTCAAAGCCAACTTTATGACTAGCTCCTTATCATGTGTTTCTTTTAGTTTCTTTTACTAATTCTCTATATTTCTTTGGCTCCTTCTGAATTCAACAATGGGCGTAAAAAAGTTGTTACTTCATTTAGCAATGATAGCTAAAGAGCAGGAAAAGAACAAAAGGACATTTCTAAACACAGAAGTTATAGGCATACACAAACAGGTCCAAAGGAAAACTACTCTTTGGAAAGTAAATTGCTTCAGCATTTCAATAAGCCATCTCTCCATATGGTTTACTAGCTTAAAAACCATGCCAGTGTTAGATTGAATCATTCCAGAGCATTTTTAGTGTATAGAAAGGTCCAAAATATTCAGTTGTCGGAGATATACAGGGATAAGTTAAAGTCACCTTGAATAATAGTGCACAGTAAATAATTATGGAAAAAGAAAGAGAGGGACGAGATTGATCAGATCTGAGACAGAAGTCTAAAGATGGAAAATGAGAAAAAATAAAAATATTTCAACATAATCTGAAGCTGAAACTCAGAGGTGAAAAAGTACATTTGGTGAACAGCCAGATTCCCCACCTTGAACCATAAACATTTACAATGCACTAGAGATTAAGAAGTTCCTATAAATATTATGTCAGCCTTTCTCTCTCATTGTCTGTTATTAGAAATGGACCTACCACTGTGTGAAGACATCTGGAGTACTCCAGCATGTGCTATTGTAACCGTTGTGGCATTTAACAGCTGTCAGAGGAGGAGGCATATCGCAAACATCCTGGTTGGAAACTTGGAAGTAGACGTGGTCTCTATGGTGAAGGAATTAGAAGCCCATTGTGGGCTGCTTGTCGTGCAGACAGTTTTGTGAGGGTTTCTGGACTGCTTTAGTGCAAAGACTCCAACAATCTTCTGGTTTTGTGCAGAAGTCTGTTTTCAATAAATATCTCTAATGGAAAACTTTAGGAGGCTACACTGTTCATAACTTCAAACCCTCCCTCATGGTGCTTTTGTCCTGGGGTGATAACGGTATAAACTCATAGTTTATGTTTGTGGATCTTCAGAGTAAGCATGGGGTGGCCATGAATTTCTGAGCCAGAATTAATATTTAGGATTACTATAACCTGATTAAAATGTGGAATGATGTTTGAATTTAAGTATAAATAATGATAGACATTTAAAGAACAGATTCATGTTTTGAAAGAGAGCCAGCAGACAAGCAAGCAAAGACATTGCAATTTTTGTATTTCGTGATGCTTTTGAAAATTAATGTACTTCAACAGACATTCTAAAAGTATCTAGCAGAATAAATAACTGATGAGCCTAAAGAAATGGGACTGAGAAACATAGAATGAAATAACCTTATCATTTTATTTCCTTGTTTTTCTATCCTAGTTTCAAACTAAAGTTGTTTGTGTGGTGTTATGATTTCAGGCTGTTTTCATTACATTGCACATCTTGATAAATATTACATGGGTTTTGCAGCATCCCACGAAGTCTGCTGATCCCTGGGGTCACACAGCCTTGGTCTCTTTAGGAGTGAAAACTCTCTTATTGTCACCACACATCACCCAAATTTCCAGCAATGAATTAAATGGTACAATGTGCTTATCCCCTCAGGATTTACTAGCACCCTCTGCTAAGTGCTGTATATTTTATTAATTTGCTATGATTTCGGTAAGTGTTATTCAGTACTGAGCCTTGTTCTTGCATTTCATAAATGTTTTCTGAATCATAAAAAGATAGTTAAAAACAACAACTAAAAACACAAAATAAACCATCTTCAATTTTCCCAGTTATCTATCTCCCTATACCAAAAAAATTTTCAAAATTGCAAACATATACTGACTGATTTACAGCATATATAATATGTAACACAACCCTCTATATTTATGAGAATGAAGGAGAGAAGTTAAAAAAAAAAGAGACTATTCTCTGGTTCTATATATTATTCCTCTTCATCTCATTGACATATGCTATCTAAGTGAAGAAAAAAGACACCAGAACGTGATGAATTGGTACATTTAACGTGTACAATTGAAATGGTTTTCTTATAACTTGAAAGTATCCACAAAAGCCCTTGGAGAAAAAAAAATGAAGGTAACTGAAATCAATAGATTGACTTTAATTCAACCTGTTCCTAACACTTAAGTGGATGATTACTTAAAGGCCAATTGGAGTTATACAGACATTGCTAAAACAAATAAAAAGTAACCATGGTACCTCAAAATATTTCTAGAGAACACATGTGAAAATATTTATTAGAAAAAAAGGAGAGGAAGGATATCATTTGATGCACTGTACTAAAATTTTTCCAGGAAAGGATCTTTGCCTAACAATTAGATGTCAAAAAATGCACAATCTTAACCTGAGTATGGTCATGGCAGAATTGTGTTGACTTGCCAGATGTTTCCACATCTGTGGTACATCTGTTTAAACAGCTTTATTGGAGGGAATGCGAAAAATAAAACTCCCATCAAATGTAAATTCTGTTCTAGATATATGCTCTGTCATCAAAGGAGTTTTATATTCCTATTCATTGAAAATCCTAATTCAATGTTTCTGTGAAGAAATATTTATTTTGAAGACAATGTCCATCCTCTTTTTAGATCAAAATAAGATCATGTTTTACAAACTTAATAAAAGTAGATTGTTTATAATTCATGTGTATGTGTGTGTGAATCGATATGTAAAGCAAAGACTGCTAGAACTCTGGATTAGTTTTTCTCCTGGTTTCAAGCAATATAATTTTAGGTAATTATACATGTTGTCAGTTCATAGCATGGGGTAGATATTAAGGAATACAGCAATGAAGACTTATACTAGAAGTCTCTCTGAATATCAATTTCTGCAACCTAGCTCTTTTTCTCTTTTGAAAATTAATGTAAATATTCTTTCTAGTGAGATACAAAAGAAAACCTACATAGACAAATTTAACATTGCTTTCTGTTTATTCTACAAATATATACTACTCAATGTATAAAGCCCAAATAAATAAATTTTACATCTTAAAAGTAGGGATATGAAATTTATATTAATATAATTAATGTCATAATATCATCACTATTATTAATATAATATATTGTTGATATATTAATATCTGTGTATTACTGATCATATTATAATTGATAAATAGTGCATTAAGGCCCTAGAGACTAGATACATAAAGCTTAACAGAATATGACCCATTTGAATCTTTATTTTGGCTGCTCCCTGAAAATTGTATCACATCCATGATTCTTCCAGTCTATTATTATTTCATTTTCTAGATGTCCAATGATGATCAGCATTTAAATTACTACTTTATTCAATCTTTAGGATGTCTATTGACTCATGCTTAATGTATTTTTCACCCTTGTCATTATTTCCTTCCTTTCAAAAAAAGAGCGCTTTAATATTCACTAGTAGAGATAGCAACATAATGCACAATTTCCAAGATAAATTGACTGACAATATTGTTCCATGTGTTTTGATTCTAGAAGAAATCTATATTTTATTCTCCCTACCTTAATTTTTAAATGTATATTTATTCAAAAATGTATGTGTGAAAGTATTTCAACTAGTATATTGTGATCACAGAAAACCATATTTTTTGTTATCTACTTTAGCATTTGCTAAGTTAAATTGTGTGGAAATAGTAACTATACATGGAAAGCCACAACCACACCTACTACCTACATTGCATAACAGTGATGCAAATTTGATAATGAATTCCTGAAATGACCTGGAAACTTTTGTTTCCAGGCTTGTGCCTTTGTGCCCAATTTCAAATTATTTTTTTTATGATAGTTCTAGGGAATAACTTCTTTTAAAAGTCTCATAATTGTTACTTAGATTATTTCAATATTGCTTTCTTTGTTTAGTTCCTTTGTTTCCAAACAGTCCAGGGCTCAGTATTTTTTAAATACTCTTCTGTGAATTTCAATATTTATTTTATTTTCCTAATTTATTTATTTATAAAGGTTACCTTATACATTCCATTAATCTTTATGCCAATCAATCTATTCATTCTCTATGATTATTAATTATGCTATGTTAGCTAATTTTCTTTCTTTCCTTGTCATCTCTTCTCACCATTAATTCTTTGACTTGGCCCAATATAGAAAGTAGAACAAGAAATCAATGATATACTATATCATACTATGTATGATCTAATATGTAAGAACAACCTTCAGTGAATATAGGACATATGTATTATAGTTGTGGGAAACATGTCTTAATTTCAGAAAATTGGATAAAAATAAAGATTGTCTCATTACTTCTAGTGAACATTTTATTTAAAAAAAAAGTATTGGCCAAGTATGATAACTAGAAAGTTAAAATAGCAATAAACAGATGCTGTGCATTTGTGTATAATCCTAGATTACTTAAGATTGACCTGTATGTGAAAAGCAAAGCTATGACATTTTAAAATGTTATAAAGAAATATTTTTAAGATGTCAGAGTTAGGGAAAGATCTCATAACCATACTGCTACACATTAAAATTTCTTGAAAATAAATTACATTGAGATTAAAAACACACAAATCATAAAGTGGAAAATATATTGGTAACACATTTTAAAAAGAAAAGACATAAAAATATATAAAATCTCACACCAATGGAATGCCACCCAAAGGGAAAAATAACTAAGTAATAGAGGACATAGAGGCAGAAATTCTAAAAATAAGCATGTAAATTATGTATATAATCATTTCTAAATACATTCAGAAATGAAAAAAAATGAAGTAAAGACAGAGTTATAGAAAATGAGAGCTAATGCATTTCCTTTGTAAAACAATAGAAATAAAGCATTATCTGGGCTCTCCCTGATGGTGCAGCAGGTTAAAGCACAGCACTAAGAAACTAAAGCCACTTCATGAGTTCGAGCCCCATCTGCCCCGAAGGTGATCCACATAGAGTGGCAGACCTCTCCTGACCCGCCCACTGCTCCCCTCAGCAGTGTACTTCATCAGTCAGCCTGTTCTGCTTCCCATTATGTCTCTGGTGAATCCTTTCACCACCCCTGCACTTCTGGACTGTACCCCAGTTCTGTATGCATAAGTAAATAAATCTTTAAAAAAGAAAGAAGAAAGCATTATCTAGAAGAATTTCCATGCTTGTTTTTACTCTTTTATTTCACTGATCTTATTGTGTAAGAAATTCTTGTATATTCCAATGGAGAAGAAATGCAATGTAACTGGAAAATGGAGTATTACTAAGTGGTGACACTGTATCTGGTTCCACTTCCTGTTTTTCTTTTGAAATCACACTGATTTCAAATTGTTCATTTTTAAAAAAGATTTATATATGCTTACAGTACTGGGGAACAGGTCAGAGGTGTGGTGTTGAGAGGATTCACCAGATACAGAGTGGGGAACAGAACAGGCAGATCAAGGATGTACACTGCTGAGGGGAGCAGCAGGCAGGTCAGGAGAGGTCTCCCACGCCATGTGGGTCACCTCCCTGGTGGGGGATTGAACTCGTGCTGCAGTGGCTTTAGAGAGCTTCATAGTGCAGTGATGTAACCATTTGTGCCACCAGGGAGAGCCCCAAATTGTTCATTTAAAAAAAAAAAAGTAATGTATTAAAATATCATCTAAGTTTCAGATGCACATTACCGAAAATTAACCTGTATAGACTACATTAAATTCACTGCTAAAAGTACAATTTTATCCTCCATGAAATTGTCTCTTTTTTACTTTCCTCTTTTACCCCATCCCAACCTGTACCCACTCATTCATTAGTCTTAGAATCTGAAAATTTATTTTTGTCTTATGTAGTTCATTTGTTTGTTCATTTGTTCTGGGTACCACATGAGTGTAATCAGTGGTTCATTTTAAAAAGCCATTATGAAATTCTTCGGTCTACTCATGTATGCATTAGACATATTTGTATTATTTAACTCTCTTCATCTTACAGTATCATTGGGGCACTTCGTTGAAGTGCCATTGACTTATGAATATACATATTATGCATTAAAATATTACTATATCTCTAACCATTTTGTAGAGATGTTATTAATGGTGTTTGAGGTGACTGTCCTCTCAAAATTCATAGGTTGAAGTGTTAACTCCCAAGATGATGGCATGTGGAGGTGATGTCAGTAGGTTTAAAGGAGGTAGGATCCCATAATTGGGATAATGTCTTTTTAAAAACAAGACTTATTTATTTATGCATACAGAACTGGGGTACAGGCCAGAGTTACAGGGGCAGTGAAAGGATTCACCAGAGACAGAGTAGGGAGCAGAACAGGCAGACTGATGAAGTACTCTGCTGAGGGGAGCAGCGGGCAGATCAGGAGAGGTCTTACTGGGCCATGTGAGTCACCTCTGGGGTGAAGATCAAACACATGCTGTGATTTAACCTCCTGCGCCACCAGAGAGAACCCAGGATAATGCCTTTTTCAAGAAGACAAGAGTAGCTTGTTTAGCCAAGTGTGGATAGACTGAGGAGGTAACAGTCTACAAGGCTGAAGAGCCCTCACCAAGATTTGCAACTTTGAAGCCATGATCTTGGACTTCCTGGCTTCCAGAACCTTTAATAGAATAGTGTCTATTGTTTAATCACCCAGTATTTTGTGATAGCCGCCCAAGTTAAGGCAGATGTCAATTTAAAATTCTTCCTAAACTTAATATTCTTTTATATCTAGAAGATCTGCCTTCCTAATTATTTTGAAATATAGCTGTCACTTTTCTCTTTTGAGGGAGCTGCAATTACATCTTTCTTTTTATAAATATAACAATTTAGCAATATATACAAATATAGTAATTTAGTGTGATATTCTTCTGCTATGTGATAAATTACTAAGTCATTTATAGCCCCCAAATTGTTGTCTTCTTGTACAAAAACATTTTTGTGTTTTCTAAATGCATTCTATTCTTCACCTAATAGTCTATATTCTTTGCACATGTTTACCATTCATTCTATGCATAACTATTCTATTAAATATGCAAGTAGATTACTCTGGCATAACATAGTCAGTTTTTATATTTGTTAAATGCCTAAGAGTGCAAAGATGTTGGAGACTCAAATTTCATATTCACTGATAATGAGTATATTAAAATTGCTGCTTACAGTCCCTTATTTTAAAACAATAATATTTTAAAACAAATAATATTAAGAAAACAGCATGTTTTAATGCTGAAATATATATTATTGTTTTTTTAACCGTATGATTTCATTTTTATGTGACATTTAAAAAGTTGATCTGGGCCCTTCCTGGTGTCGCAGTGGGTTGGGGCGCTACACTGTGAAGCTAAGCCAATATGCTGCAGCTTCAGTGCCGGTTCCATCCCCGCCCCGGAGGTGACCAACACCTCCATAGTGGAGGGGAGCAGCTGGATCTGCCTGTTCTGCTCCTCTGTTTCTGGTGAATCCTAACACCGTCCCTGCACTTCTGGCCTATACCCTGTTTCTGTATACATCAATAAATAAAATCTTTAAAAAAAATAAAAGTAAAAGGTTGATCTTACAGAAACAAAGAAAAGGGTAGTTGCCAGGGGTGGGGAAAATGGGGAGAAGTTGGTGGAAAGATAAAAGATTTCATTTATGAGTAAATTCTGCAACTCTAACTACAGCAGGTGATTATCAATGAAACTACATTCTATACTTGAATTTTGCTAGCAGAGTAGATCCAAGTTTCTATTTATTGAAGTGGCAAGGATGGTTTACGTCCTTGCTAGTGTTTTGGACGCTCAGGTTTCTTTCCTGTGGTGCACTCACTCTAGCATACCAAATCTCCCAGAGTCCTCTGCCATTGCCCATTGTGCTCTCACCCAACCTGTTCTCATCTCTCTCCCACCTTTCCCCCTCTAAATGCCTCATTTCTATTATATGTTAATTAACTTAGAGTGTATTCAGAAGAGAACTTTGCATATTTAGTAATGGTTTCTTTTCCATGTGGAACAAATTCAAGAAGTGATTTAAAAGCTGAAAATGCATTTTTCTTATGATTATTAAAGCATTTGAATGTTAATAATTAACACAAGTGTTTTCAACCCTAAACTGGAACTTAACTTATAAGCGAACATCATATTTCAGGTTACAGGATTTGTTACTTTCTACGTGAATGACTTCTCTTAACTTCGAAATAAAATTAGAGTCCCATCTATCATTCTGTGTTCAATTTGTAATAAAGAAATTACATGATGTTAACTAAAAAGAGAATAGCATGTAACCAAGTATATATTTACAAAATTATTGCAAAGTTAGGCCTCCCTACTGGCAAAAGGGTTAAAGTCTCAGTGCTATCTAGCTATTGCCAGCCACTACAGCTGAGTTCTACCCCTGGCCAAGAAGCTGACCCACATGGCACGGCAAACCCCTCCTGTCTCACCTGCTGCTCCCTTTAGCAGTGTACTTCAAAACATCTGCCTGTTCTGCTACCCACTCTGTCCCTGCTGAATCCTCTAACCTCTGGCCTACACCCCAGTTCTTGTATGCATAAACAAATACAAATTAATATTTTGAAAAAAAATAGAAAAGTCAAAGTTGTACAATCAGATCTGGCACTGACTTCAAAATTAAAGCAGAAGTATTTGATAGTTTCTGATACTTGTTTCAGCCTACTACTACTGCCTTGGAAAAAAAGGAAGTAGTTTCTTTTCAGCCTTTTACATTTCCTATGAAAACATGTTATGGGTACAACTTAAACAGTACATGAACTAGGAAGTAAAGATTCTTAAAATAATCACAGGCATTTAGCCCCTAATACTGGGGAAATCATATATGGGTTGTAAAAGTTTTAAATATCAGTAGAAATGTCCAGCGCACCCATATACAAATGTGAGGCATTAGGAGATAAAATGTGGGCATGAGTCATAAAAGTCTCTATAAGGACTGACTGACTATTGTGATTTCTTTTATGAAATCAAATTTATTGGTTAAAATAAGGACCAGCGTTTGAGAATCTACCTTTTCTTGTCTTTCTTACCTCCCCAAACGACAATTATAGCTCAAGCATCCATTTTGAAAAGTGTTCAAGTTTTGTAGGAAACAACTCATAAAAATGATTCTAAGGCATTTTGCTGGCATTGAATGAAATCAAACTGCTAGTGCAAAAAATATATGTTCTAAGATTTTAATGAAAAATACATGTGTAGACAGAAAACCAATTTGCCTCTTTCTGTGACTGATTTTTAGTGATTAAAAATAATGGAAGGCTTATTCATTCTTTTGTTAAAAGTACTAGCAGCCTTTGGTAAAAAATATCTTTGTGTGTGTCAGCAAGATATGTCATTAGGCCTTCCCTTTATTTCCACACAATTTATTTTAAATATCATAGTTTTAAAATGCATGATGTAAAAAAAAAGCCATATCTTTTGGCACAAAAGTAACATTTGTTGGCTATTGAATTGAACATTTTTGGCTCTCATTATATTCTGTTTTTTATATTAGTAACTAACCACACAACTAAAAACTCAGGCAAAGCCACCACACAAGAGGAACTCCAGGCTTGATAAATATAACCAGCTGCCCCCAAAACACTAGCTCTTTTCTTTTTTTGGCACTGAGTTGGCTTGGAAATTCATGCTTTCTGAGACATCATTCCTACACATTCAACCATTTACAAAAACTGTCCCTTTATTTTCCTCTATATTTTCCAACTTGAACTTGGAAATTCAAAATGAGCAAGGCAAATCCAAACTGTCATGCGGACTGCATAAAAACATAAAATTTGAGAGCAACATGGGGTCAGTGTGTTACTCATTCCTTGAGTTCACAATATTTTATTTTATTCCTTTTCTCCTCTTCCTAGTCAGAATTAATGACTCCTAATACTTTAAAAAATATATATTTATTTATGCATACAAGAATTCGGGTATAGACAGAGGTACAGCAGGTAAGAGGATTCACCAGAGACAGAGCAGAATAAGCAGATGAACTGAAATACATTGCTGAGAGGAGCAGCAGGTGAGACAGGAGAGGTCTGCTGTGCCATGTTGGGTTTACTCCCCGGCTGGGGACTGAACTGGTTCTGAAGCAGCTGCCTCCTCAACTAATGCAGCACTTTAAACCATTGCATCACCAGGGAGACCCAACCCTAACATTTTTATCTATAAGCATCTTTCTCATTTTATCCTTAATTTTTATTTCTGTAAATACTAATTTTAGACCATTCCAATAGTATATATTTTTTAGAAAATAACACCTATTCTGGCACCTACATTGTGGTATCGGGTACTCGGCCCTTTTGTCCTCTAATTCTGACAATAATTAGGGGATTTTCTACATTTACTCCATGATACCTCTTAAAGTGTTCTTAGGCCTATGAGATTATAAAATTCCAGGAAGAGTTTAACTAGCACCAGAATGACAGCCATTGTTAAGTATAATCACTGACACATAGCAGTAACCATTCAGTAAGTGCACAGTAGTTGAATGAACCTGTTGTCTAAGGCCATTCTCAGGAGCAATTAGGGAGGATCGGTTTTAAATTCATTCCCTGTAGATCAGAACCACAGCACTAAGGGAGATAAAAATGTTGAAGAAATCTTATTGAAAAAAAATCAGGAAATCATTGTCAATGTTTTAAATAAACTATATTATTTGACATAAATTGGTTAAATGAAAACATTACCTGTATTCAAATAGCTTGAAATGTATCACTGCTATAAAATTTAAAAAAAATACAAAAGAGAAAAATCTCTAGTAAGATGTACCCTATTAGGCTACTGATACCAAACTAAAATTTAAAATTATTTATTTTGTTATGTAATCTCTATAATCCCCTTCGACTGAATCAGATATCACATACCTTATTTATCCCTGCAAATATAGTTCCTAACACATACTAGCCTTTCAATAAATATTTGTTGAATGAAACAAAGAGGAAAAAGTGCTAATATATAACTGGTTTCAGCCTAGAATTTTCTTCTGCATATTAAAAGGCTAAAACCATTAGGACTATCTTAAGCCTTCTGCTACTGAAAGTATGCATTGTTTCCAAACCCCAGTTGAATAAAATAGTATTTGAAAGTTATGATTAAGTTACGTAGGCACATGACCTCAATTTACAGGGTTTTCAAACACCATCTAAGTGTGATTCCTCATCAAGTACTTGAATTGGTGGTTGCAATTTTCATAACAAAGTGTTAAGGAAGAAATGGTGGAAGTCTCTTCCACTCAAAGCCACTTGACAAGTCTAATTTCACAGGATAGTCTGTGCTGATTTTGAGGTGGTATGATGAAGGTATAGGTAAACATTCCATGAAGATCTAGAGAGATAAGTGAAAAGGGTAGTCATATTAGAAATTTTCTTAGTAACTGTAAGACAGACACTAAAAGTTTCATGTTTCACAGTGATACAAGATGGAAATAGAAAAAAAGGAAGACTAGGGATAAAGCGTTCCACAGAAATACCTATATAAAAATATGTGGTGGGTTATCAAGTGTGAAGATCTGTGCTTCACATGTTAGCACCCACTAAAGAACATATTCTATGGAAAGGCTCTGATCATCTGTGTAGACAAAATGGTTGCTAGTTGATATGAGCAGTCCCAATGTGGCAAATGGTTAGCCTATGGGAATAACTATGGTAGAAGGGATAGTTATTATTCATGAACCAATTTGTTGTTGTTGTTGTTTAAGATTTATTCCTACAGAACTGGGGTATAAACCAGAGGTGCAGGGGCAGTGAGAGGCTTTACCAGAGACAGAATGGGGAGCAGAACAGGCAGATCATCGAAGTACATTGCTAAGGGGAGCAGCTGGCATGTCAGGAGAGGTCTGCCACACCATCAGGATCACCTCCAGGGCGGAGGATTGAACTTGCCCTGAAGTGTCTACGGCCAGCTTGCAGTGCTGCATCCTAACCCTTTGCACCACCAGGGCCCCTCATGAACCAATTTTATGAACTCACTCTCTTCAAGATGTCCCCAGCTGGAAATGTAACTATAAATAGAATAAATCTGTAGTATTCCCTTAATATTGCACTATCCATGGAAGATAATGTGCAATTGGTTTATTACACTCAACCTTTTTCTCCTAGATGAGGTAGAAATGCATTTTGACTGAAATTACACATATTTTTGTATATAACTTTCCCATTTCTTCAAGCAAATTTTTAGCTTGCTTTAGGATGATGGGCTGTAGGGTATTCAAGCTACTGTCAAGGTCATTTAATCTGTTAAATATAAGAACAGTTTATGGGTTTCACTGAGCATCTGAAACAATGTTATTGGTACACACACACACACAAAACACATTCTTTGGTTCATTACAAACTCTACCATTCAGAATCTGCCACCCTGATAGACAAATGGAATAACTATTTGAAAGCACAGCTGGGGTTTCAGTCTGGAAATGAGACCATGCAGCTGGAGTACCATCCTGCACAAATAATATATATTATTAATTGATGAATACATTTTCATGTGGTTCCCAAAGGTTAGAATAATGGACTTAGCAACCAAGGGTTGGCAGTGTAATGGACCCATTTAATTATTGACAGTGATCTAATTAGCAGACAGGTTTACTGTCCCTATAATTTAGAACTCTGTTTAGAGTTCATTGTCTTCAGAGGCAGAACATTTCCCACCAGAAGAAAAACTCTACTTAAGTTCTCACTGCTGCTTGTCACTTCAACTTTGTAGTGTTAAGAGACTACCAGGAAAGAAATGGAGTCACCATCTAACAGAGGCAATTGACCACAACTATCAGTTTCAATTGCATGATCCTATTACCAATCAGTGGCAGGCAAGCCTGACTAATATCACCTCTTGTATTTCCATATAATTCAATACTATGAGCATACACCAATGAACTTCCTACGTGAAATTTTCATACAAGTCTATTTTCTAAATTATCTTGGGCAATCTATTTTAGGATCAGTTTATTTGGTGCATTGGTAGAGCATGCTATTATAGATAAATGACAGACACAGAGAAAATTGATTGGTAACTAGACAACTAAATTATGATAGATACAGTAAATTTTAAGTTGAATATATGCATAAGTAAAAAAAATAATAGCAAATATTTAAAGTAAAAAAAATAATAGCAAATATTTATTGAAGACTGAGTAAGTACTAGGCCTTGTTCTAAATTCTTTCCACTATTAATTTGCTTAATCCCATAACAAACTTACAAAACAGCATATATTATTATTTCTATTGTAAATAGAAGTTAAAGATTAGTAAAACTTACTAACTTGTTTAGTGTTGTACATAAGTTACAGAAGATTGTTACCTCAGTTCAGCACTGCATTCCTACTCTTTGTAATAAGTACGAGGAATTTGAAGATAGCTTTTTCAACTGTTTCAGAAAATCAATGGAGAGAATTAAACAATAGTGTTAATTAATCCATGGCCATCTCTAATGGTAAAAAGGGACTATTTCTCAGCATATTTCTGCTCACTTCAGTCTCCTGCTACCTCTTTTCTCTCCTGGAAAAAAGAGGAAAAAAACTTTCTCCTAGAAACCTTGTTATTGCAGTGGGCTCCTCCTCTTACTTAATGTGGAAGCCATTTTAATAAGAAATCATCTAAGGCTTGAGCCAAAAATTCCTCTTTGGTCTTATTAAATGTATTATAAATGCATAGAAACAATTAAAGCATAACTCCTCTGTTCCCCGCACATTCCCAGGACTACTGCGTAGCAGTAGATTCCAGCCAGCAGCCAAGGATTTTAGGTATCCTCTGATACCTGGGATCCAGCCAAAAGATGACTTCACTTCCCCCTCCTTGTTTGTTAGTAATTCACAAAGGAGCTGTATTGCATGGTCCCATCACCTTGTGTTTAAGTATTTGACCCAGTTCTGCTCTACCAAATGCTGTTAAAATAGAGACTTTATAAGAATACTTTCTGAATCAACCATAAAGAGAATTGAGATAGTTATTTTTGAGTAGCCAAAGACATGACCTTTTACCCTAAAATGAATGTCCACTACCGTGAGAATGAGACAAATTAAGGCCTTCGTAATTACTCAACTGTAGCAGAAAATGGACAGGAAAAACTAGAACACCTCCTTATAAACTAGTATGTTGTATAGCAAACAATACCTTATTCTGATCACCTGAGTAAATTTCTTGTTCTAAGTTTGGTTTTCGTTAGGTCTTATTTTCAGAAATAGCATCTTATTGGAAGAATAGCATCAAACTGAAGATTGTAAGAACAGGAAGAGAAAGACCTAAAATAGAGACCTCACAAATGACTGAGAGCTGGGAAAACTCACCCTCAAATAATAAACAGTTGAGCCTTATTTTGATTTCTTTTCCACTGAGACATAACATCAACAGAATCTCAAGTCTTGATGTAAATATTTTAAAATCATCACAAATATAAAATATAGAATAATTATCTACTAATTAGTCACACCTATATTCTTTTGTCACTTTAAATTCTGTTTCCCATAATTAACTTTGTGATTTCTATTCAAACTCCTGTCTTATCTAATTCTTTATGTTTAGCAGTTTTAGATATCTTTTTTGCCCTTCTAAGAAACACTATTTGTTTCTTAAGAGATAAATTTTATGGCCTTCCCAGTGGCGCAGCGGGTTAAAGCTAAGCACTGTACGGGAGCGGCAGACGCTTCAGTGTGAGTTCCATCCCTAGCCCCGGAGGTGATACACTTGGTGTGGCAGACCTCTCCTGCCTTGCCCGCAGCTCCTCTCAGCAATCTGCTTCAGCAATCTGCTTGTTCTGCTCCCCACTCTGTCTCTGGTGAATCCTCTTACTGCCTCCGGCCTGTATCCCAGTTCTGTATAAATAAATATTTTTTTAAAAAAGATAACTTTTACTTATTTATTAGATTATATGTCCTGACATTTTATACTTTTGCGTACTACTCACCATAATTTTGAAGAATTATTATTTTCATAATTATGCAATCTACTCAGACTACATTTTAATAAATTTACATAATTAATATTTATTGAGGGCTCCAATCAATTTTGACAATAACCTATTTTAGAAAAATGGTCCACTATTTGGTGCAAGAATATGCATTAAACTAACTTACACTGATTAATCATTGCTCTGTTAAAAACTAATTATTATGTTTATGTTTATATAAACAATACTATTCTGTAATGATTTTTAATAGGAGTTTATATAAATGGTTTTGTATATCCATTTCTAAAGAATTAAATGTGACAGCTAAAGATAAATTCAATTGGCAGTTCATTTATTAATAAGATTATTCATATGAAAGATCTTAGTATATTGAAAACCTGTTTTCTTTTCCACAGCATATTTTGTAAAGATGAAACAAATAATTTAAGCAATAGAGTCACCAGTTATATAGATTATGGTGTACATGTGTTATATATATGAGAGAGAGAGAGAAACTAAAGGAACAAGCCTTAAATAATGATGGGTAGGACATTCAGCTCTTACGTTCATTTTTGTCATGAAATATATTTTCAACTAAAGCATTTAGTATTTAATAAATTATATGATGAAAATTTATCAGATGGTAGTGCATGTTTTACCTCTGTAGCTCTGAGGAAAATTAATGAAAAGCATGCACATAAAATGTAATCTGCATTTTAAAATAGCTACAGACTATGTAAATTAATCATTCATAACTATAATACTTTCACCTAAATTATAATAACTGCAAAGCCTCAAATCCTCAATTTTAGTGAATTGCTCAAGAAATGTAAACAAAATATCTGAAATAATAGACTCCTCCATTCTTCTCCAGAACTACAGTGGTAGAATATTTTCTATTAAAAAAATATATATATATGGATTTAGTTTTGTGACACTGTGTCCTCTTAATACATATTTCCCAATGAATATTTGGAAAACTAAACTTCATTTTATAAACTCTACCATTGGGCCCTCCTTGGTGGTGCATCATGTTAAAGTGCAACACTGCCAAGCTAGTCACAGCTGCTTCAGCACGAGTTCGATCCCCACCCATGGAGCTGACCCACATGGTGCAGAAGATCTCTCCTGTCTCACCCATTGCTGCCTGCTATGCTCCCCACTCTGTCTCTGGTGAATCATCTCACTGCCCCTGCACTTTTGGCCTGTTCCCCAGTTCTGG
>NW_004567110.1:35040422-35042379 GCF_000260355.1 Condylura cristata
AGTGTTTGACCCATCTTTGCTTCTAGGTATTTTATGGTTTCCGTTCTTATGTCTAGGTCTTTAATCCACTTTGAGTTGTTTTTTGTGACTGGAGTGAGGCAGTGATCTAGTTTCATTTTTTTGCATGTAGCTTCCCAGTTAAAATCAACTTTTTAAATAAAAAAGAACTATCATGGAGGGTCTCCTTGGAGAAGCAAGGGGTTAAATCTCAACACTATGAAGCTACCTACAGCCACTGCCACACAAGTCCCATCCCTGACTAGGCACAGCAGACCTCTCCTGTTTAGCCCGCTGCTCCCCTTAGCAGTATATTTCAATAGATCCACCTGTTCTGCTCCCCACTCTGTCTCTGGTGAATCCTCTTACACCCCCCCACCTTCTCTGACCTCCACCCCAGCTCTTGTAAGAATAAATAAAATACCACTAAAAAAAAAAAAAACTATTGTGAAGGTGTTTCTGAACCTAGAATGTTCATCAGATTCTTTTTTTTTTTAAAGAAATATATAGTTCTAGGCCCAACTCCTTGAATTTTTGATTAGTAGGTATGTAATGGGGGCCCAGAATTTTCATTTTAGTAAATTTCAGGTGAGCTGATGTTTATGGCCTTAATGCCATACTATAATCACTTTATGAGAAAATCACTACCACAAAAATGTCATCTGCTCATAAAAAAATTTAAATCAGTGTTTTGTTTTGTTTTAGCATTTCCAACAAGTAGATAAGCCAAAAGTCAAAATCACATTTTTTTTTTAATTTGGAAGCTCATTTTAGTAATACCTGGAAGCAAAATAAGTGATATCTACATTCTAACCAGTGTCAGATTTTTGCTTTATACCATTCCTAATACTTACCTCTAGACCTGAGTGAGCTCTGCTAGGTGGGGTCACCACTCAGCAGCTCCCACATGGGAACATGAGACCTTAGGCTATCTGCCCATCCCCCCAAGACAAAAAAAAATGTGAAAGGGTAGATCTGTCCTCTTCTGAGTCAGCACACGGTACCCAGGCAGTGACACAGATAGGAGCTAGGATCCATGTACTAGCCTAGTTGTGTTTGGAGTATTCCTTGCTGCTGTCTACACTGGGCTTGATTGTATTGCTGTATGGCTTCCTATGAGTGGGACAGACTGCCGCTTGCTTTTCAGTGAACTAGAAGTCGGGAGCAGTCACAAAGCTTTATCCACAGAATGTCCCACCTACAAATTCATGACGGTGATCTGTAAAGGACACCCTTGTTATTTGAAAGTAGAGGCCCCGACAGGTGATGCACTCATCTTCTTTTAGCACACCAGTAACATGGGATGAGCTCTGGTTACATCAGCCAGCAGAAGTATGTTCAGGGAGCAGTCACCTCCTTCCGGGGGTGTTGGTCTCCTTTCTTCCTAGGGTGTTGATGCAAGCCAGGTAAGTGAACTGAGCATCCACAGACACCCGTAAACCTGCTTCCCAGAACTTCAAAGCATAGTTTGCATAAGACCTCTGAACACCACAATCTCTGTGAGACACACAAAGGTGAAGTCCAATGGGTAGGTGAAGTCCAAGCGTGTATTTTCCTTGGTAATCAGAGTTTCACCTTTTGAATACACTAAGGCACTATCTGACAGTGCAGTGGTCTGAAATATGGGTGTACCTTCCAAAGTCACATCGTGGGAAGCCAAGACTGAAAGAGACATGTGTGAGGCATGATCTGTGGACCAGAGGATAGACTCACATTCTTAGCAACCAGCATCAGAATTTTTGATTAAGCTTCATGTCTCACACGTGATTCAGTTGGAAAGTTGATATATTAACAACCAAGAATTTACTAGTGAAATGCATGTATATTATCTGAAGAAAATGTAATAGAAATTCTTCTATACCAATAAGTTTATCTCCACTACACTCCCCCATGTCATCCAGCAAAAAATATATATTCTGGGCCCTCCCTGGTGGCGCAGCGGGTTAAAGCACAGCACTAA
>NW_004567110.1:35042629-35107114 GCF_000260355.1 Condylura cristata
TACAAGTTGTTGAAGTGTTAAAAAAAAAGGAGGGTATTCTGGTATTCATTTTCCTAGGACATACAAGTTGTTGAAGTGTTAAAAAAAAAGGAGGGGGAACTATTAACTATCTAAAATAAAACATACTTCACAAAGACTTAATTATTATACTATAGGATTATTAAGATGAATGTTAGAGGTACATAAATATTTCACATCAAAATGGTAAGATTAAAGGACAGAAAGTGCTAACAGATTTCAAAACAAAGTTTCTTTGTTTTTGTGCCTGGCTTTTGTTGTAGTTACAGCACTGTATAGTTCTCATACAAGTGTATATACCATACCACACAAACTACCAAAGGCCTAATTACCGTCTACAACAATCCAATGGATCCTCTCGGTGTACAAAATTATCACTCAGAATTGAAGGGGTAATAAGGAGATTATCATGAAAGAATTTATTTTATGAGGTAACAAAGCTGGATATTCTTGAAAAATAAAGCCTTGATTCATCCAACTCTAGAAATAGTGAAAAATTCATGGCCCAAAGCATATTTGAACAAATAAAACCCATGTAGAATGTTGGGAAATATATAGTGCATTTAGATTGTGTTGTCATTAACTTTCAAATGTTTAAAATGCTGACACATTTTGAGGTCTCTAGGTTATTAAATTTGCTTATGAAATCTACACAAATATTCTTAACAATCATGGATTCATTTAAATGTGTATAGTTGGTGCTTTCCCAAATGTTAATCTCTAATGATGTTAATCCTTACTGTATTTTCCTCTAATAGAGAAAAAAAAATTCTTGACTATATAATTCAAATATTCAAATGAATAAGAAATTTAAGAAAGCTAGAAAAACTACATTGTGCAGAAGATACTTATTAGTTTTTTTCTATAAATTTCTTTTTTACAAACATGATTATCTAGTTATTTTAACGAGTTTTAAATACCTTAAGATCAACAAGAAAGAATTATATTCAAACAGTAAGTAGGAGACAGTATGAAACGTTACTGAACACAGAGGGTCTGAAGCAGAGAAACTGTGTATTGCATGTTGCTTTGTAAACATGGGAAGTTGTAGGCAGATCACTGAATACTGCTAGTTGCCAGGAAAATGAAGACTAACTGAAAGTGAAAGAAATATAAATACCATGCATAAAACAATCATTTCATTCAATTGACTCTTTTAGAAATAGTTTACCTGTCACACCTGTTCAAATTATAAGAAAATCCTGTAAAGGGTAAGAGGGCACTACTAGATGTGAACAATACACACACAAGCACACAAGCACACACACACACACACACAAACAGCACTTGGGACTTTCCAGGAACAACACTAATTGAAACAAGTTGTTTCATTTTTATGCATAATTAAAGACAGAAAAATCTAGACTGAATAAAATGAAAGTCAAAGCTTTTCTGCAAAGCAACATCAAGTCCAGCTTTTGAAAGTCAAGACTAAGCCCTCTTGCAGTGACAACCCACAATTGTCATAGGTTGTTTTAACACTGGTTTCCTAAGTAACAACTCGAAGGAAAATAGAGGACAGTTGTGTTGTAACAGGACTGGGTGTACAACAGAGAGGATAAGTTTAAAATACTACATAAGGCTCCTGACCAAAACAAGCATCTCATTCTGTTGGCTTATATATCCAAGAAAAACCAGATTTGTTTTGAGAGCACTAGAAAGCAAATCACGGCTGCTTTGAGCATATGTTTTAAGTTTAATAACAAAGATTGTTCCAAATTGTTATTTCTTTGTCTGGTAACTATTATAAACTAGTTATGTAAGTTGAAAAACTTAAATTTTTCCAAGAAATTTATCTGCTTAAAAGTGTTCTTTACATTTTTTTAGATTATAGGAGACTAGTAACTAAAGTTTGAGGTGTAAAATTCAGTTAATTTGACCAGTTTCTATAATATATACTATTTCAAATTTAAAAAAGACATGATGGGAAAAATTAAAAGCAAGCAAATAAATGTTGAGTGCTTGAGAATTAGTTATGAGATAAGTTAGTAAGAGGTATTCTAAGAAATATTGGTTCTCTGATATTATTACTTAACAGAAAATAGGTATATCAACTGAAGTTAAATACAAAACTGAGAGCCTCCATAACTCTAAAAACTGAAAAATAAAATCTAAAAATGGCATAATGCATGTAAATCTTTCCATTTTTGAGAATGAATTGGGTTTTGACTGTGCTGGGAAGATTTAGAGGTCAAATTAAATTAATATGTTTCTACTACATCATAGTAATCCAAGGTAAAAAAAAAAATGAATCTTCTTTCTTCTCTTCTTTGTACATACTATCCTATTAAAGAGCTTCATAGTACAAGTATGAATTATCATTATATGACAGATAGTGGAACCTGGTAAAAGCACAAAATTTGAGGGTCCTAGTTTGCCTCTCAGTCTGTCCACTAACATAACTTCCTTCTTAATGAATGTCTATAATTTTCCATATACTGTCTATAAATTCCAATCGGCGCTCCCTTTTGGTGCAGCGGGTTAAAGCACAGCACTAAGAAGCTAAAGCCACTTCTGCATGAGTTTGGTTCCCGCCTGCCCCGGAGGTGACCACATGGCGTGGCAGACCTCTCCTGACCCGCCCACTGCTCCCCTCAGCAGTGTACTTCCTCGATCTGCCTGTTCTGCTCCCCACTCTGTCTCTGGTGAAGCCTCTCGCCACCCCTGAGCCTCTGTATCCCAGTTTTGTATGTACAAATAAATAAATCTTTAAAAAAATAAATAAATAAATTCCAATCTACGTATAAATTACCCAATAAAATATAGTATTCAGCAGCTGGATTTTCAAACAATCTTCCTGTGTCAGTATATGAATTTTATTTTAATAGCTCCCTTTTAATAGCTGTATGGAAATCCAATAAATGACTGATTTAACTTGATCATTGACCTGTTATAAATAATTATTAAAAGACTATCTATATTAAAAACAAAAGACTATTTATAATTTATAATTAGATTTATCAACCTGTGAAAGTATATTAGCAAAGACTTGGGTTTGGAGGAAGTTAGAATATTTTGTTACAAGGAACTGCATGTATAATCAATACAGTTTAGAAATTAGTTTGGAATTTGAAAATGTTAAAACTTTTAATAGAGGCCCTTCCTGGTGGCGCAGGGGGTTAAAGCACTGCACTAAGAAGATTAAGCCACTTCCGCATGAGTTTGGTTCCCGCCTGCCCCGGAGGTGACCACATGGCGTGGCAGACCTCTCCTGACCCGCCCACTGCTCCCCTCAGCAGTGTACTTCCTCGATCTGCCTGTTCTGCTCCCCACAACAGAAGTCTCCCACACCCTCTGCATCTCTGGCCTGTACCCCAGTTCTGTATGAATAAATAAACAAATCTTCAAAAAAAAATTTAACAGATAGTATCGTTTTTCTCAAAATATTTTTGCTATTTCTTAGTATTCCAATGTTTCATACTCCCATATCATTAAAAATGTGAAATAATGTCTAACAATATTAATATTTCCAATCTAAATTACTTATTTTGTTTTTCAATTATAAGAGAAATTGAAGAGATTTTCAGCTTAGTGAATTGAAATTTGTTTGCATGAATTGCATGTTCAAGATTTTGAATTCTCCTTAAATGTTCATTTACTTAGCTCTCCATTATTTAGAATTTTTTTGATATGAAGGATATTTTATCAAAGGAGTTATCATTTTAGGGTATTTTTCTTTTGCTTTAGTTTAAAAATATTACAGAGTCGACATTAACTCTATAATTTATACTGACAATCAGTTAAGGATGAATATAATATTGTTTATTTGCCAAACTAATCCATGAGCATTCTACAGAAAAGACATATAGAAGATATAGTAGTTTCTATTCATCCACATGTCCCCCAATATTCTCCCAAAATAGAGATTGATCTTAATTTTTAGTGGCTTTATGCAACTATACTTTTAATCACATGATTATTCTGTTCTCCTTTTAATCATAAGTTTTGAAATTTTTCTGTGCTTTCTTATTACAAAATCATGATTTATGCTTATAATTATAGCTCACCATGACTACATTTCTTCTAATTCCCAGAGTGCTCCTGCTCAGAAAGTCTAGTTCATGGCATTCTGAAAGCTGTAATCCCTGGGACCTGAGATCTTGTTGACATGGGTGGGGGTGGGGTCTGATCAGAACATCTTTTGGGAAGGCAGATTTTGTTCCTCATTGTTCCTGTGTCAACTACTATATGTATTCCTTTCACTTTAAAAAAAATTGACAAGCTTAATCAATTTTATTCAATAAGCATTTCTAGATCATGCCACTCTTCTAGGATCTAGACATATACATAGATAAAATAGTATACATGAATGATATTTAATTATTTTTCCTTAGGCTTCCTATCATCTCAATCATAAATTTAGGTATTCCAGTATCCAATGCCTCTTTGGGTTCCTCTAGCCTGGCAAATAACCAAATAAGCTTAAGAGAGATTGATAAGAGAAAAAATATAGAGAAAACTTGTGTGTGTGTGTGTTTTTTTTTTTTTAATTGGGCCCTACCTAGCAGTGCAACGTGTTAGGATGCAGTACTGCAAGCTAGCTGCAGCCACTTCAGTGCAGTTCCATCCCTGCCCCTGTGGTGATCCACACTTCGTTGATCTGCCTCTTCTGCTCCTCACTCTGTCTCTGGTGAACCCTCTCACTGCCCCTGCAATTCTGGCCTATATCCCAGTTCCTAATTTATTTATGCATACAGGAACTGGGGTGCAGGCCAGAGGTGCAGGGGTGGTGAAGGGATTCACCAGAGAGAGTGAGGAGCAGAACAGGCAGATCAACTGAAATACAATGCTGCGGGGAATAGTGGGCAGGACAGGAGAGGTCTGCTGCACCATGTGGTTTACTTCCCTGGCTTGGGATGGAACTAGGGGCTGCTGTGGTTGTGGATAGCTTCATAGTGCTATGCTTTAACTCGTTGGGCCACCAGGGAGTGCCAGAGAAATTTTATAATAATGTATATACTTTCTGTATACAGGGGTGAGACCCAGTACCACTAAGTAACGAACACACACAATTTTAGATAGTGTCTTAAATACCTTAGCTAAGACAAGGGAAGTTGGGGGAAGAAAGGGGAAATCAGTTGGGATATTATATTAATGTCTTCCCCATTAAAAAGAGATAAGGGAAGAGGGAGGGGAGCATCCCTGGTGGCGCAGTGGGTTAAAGCACTGCACTAAGAAGGTAAAGCCACTTCCGCATGAGTTTGATTCCTGCCTGCCCCAGAAGTGATCCACAAGGCACAGCAGACTTCTCCTGACCAGCACACTGCTGCCCTCAGCAGTGTACTTCTACAATCTGCCTATTCTGCTCCCCACTCTGTCTCTGGTGAATCCTCTCACCGCCCCTGCACCTCTGGCCTGTACCCCAGTTCCGTATGCACAAATAAAGAAATCGTTAAAAAAAATTAAATAATAAAAAGAGATAAGGGAATTTGATCTTCCTGGAAAAGAGGCTTGCAGTAGAAGTTTATATATGAACATCAAAAGCAGCATCCGCCCAACCAGCAGAACTCTCCTTATGAAATAAACCTCTTTCCAAAAATATGTCTGTCTGTGGCATAGTTCTGATCCCATATACTACCATCTCTTTGTTATCCCTTCTTGCTCTTTTGATTTTTATTTGAATATGTATATTCTGACTCTCTGTGATTTAAAGTTTTAATATTCTTCATTTTCTTCCTGTACTTAATCCTTTTCCTAGCCTTATTTTTTTCCTTGTTCAGCTTCAGTGAGCCCAATCCCCCTCTTTTTAAGTCCCCTTAATATCCTCATAATTCTAATTGTTATCTAAATTCTGTAGCCTGATTCAATCCAGTTTCCATTTTTCTATTCTTATTCTGTAACTGTTGTGCAAAAGAGAAAACTATTGAGTTCTAAATAGAAATGGTGAATCACAGCCTCTCAAAAAGCTTTTTCCTTTAGTTCCTTTACTTCCACATACCTTTTACTCATGTCTTCCTTTAACCTAAGAAACCTAAGAAATCTCCTATATCCCTCCAAAGAAAAGCAGAAAAACAAAGTGTTTTGAAAACCTGTTCCCTGTTAACTGATGCCAAGACTATGTATTTTCTGTCTAAGCCAAGGTTTTTTAAAGCATAGTCCAATTTTGTTTCTTTACTTCCTCCAGATGCTTTCACCAAAATCATAGCAATTCATCTTTCTGTGGTTAAAGAATTTAATTTTATTTTAAAATATTTATTATTTTTTCATAGAAGAACTGAGGTACAAGCCAGAGGTATAGAGGATGAGAGGATTCACTGTAGCCAGAGTGAGGGAGCAGAACAGGCAAGTCCACTGACATACACTGCTGAGCGGCTGGCAAGACAGGAGAGGTCTGCTACGTCATGTGGGTCACCTCCCTGGCTGGGATCTAATCAGGTCATAACAATAATAGCCTGAGATTAAACCCCTGGCCACCAGGGAAGGCCCCAAGAATTTTAAAGATTTATTTACTTATGCATATAGAACTGGGATATAGGCTAGAGATGCAGAGGCAGTGAGAAGATTCACCAGAAACAGAAGGGGGAGCAGAACAGTCAGACTGATGAATTACACTGCTGAGGGGAGCAGCAAGTAAGACAGGAGAGGTCTGTTGTGCCATGTGGGTGACATCCCTGGCCGGGGATCGAATTCATACTGAAGCGGCTGTGCTTAGCTTCTCGGTGCCCAAAGAATTTTTTAAATCATATATAAAATGTCTCAGAATTTGTCTTTAAGTGGTGAATGACCTTAATTTGGAAATTGTATTATTGAACTTTTGCATATCTGTTCTGCCAGATAGATAGTAAGTCATCAAGCAATAAAAACAATGAGGAAAATATGTCTTCCTTGTGTCATTTTTAAGTTGTTAACAGATTTGTAGCTTTATCAGACATTCAGACTGCAGAGAAGATTCAGCACTGAGAATTACAGGATTCAGTAGTATGTAATAACAGTTGAGAGGAAAGTTTGAAGGCAGTAAGGAAACCTATTGGACTAGACATGTCTAACAGGTTCTAGGGAAAAAGATGTCTGACTTAATCATCAGGTATTATGATGATTCCCTTTCCCAAGGTTTAGCAATTTTTGTAACCATCAGTAAATGTTTGAATTGGGGTAGTGAGGTCAGTGTCATATGTATTGATATTTAATGGTCCTGACTAATGGAGATGATATGTACATTGATATTTTAGTGAACTGTCTGATGAAAAGGTTGAAGCAGCTAAATTTATCAATTAAAATGCAATTATTGTTTATGAAAACATGTATAAACTGAAATGTAAATGGTAAAGACAGATAGAAATCTGTGCAGAGAGGACCTATCTAAATCAAAACTGATAAGTGCCCATGATAATATAGCTCTGAAAATTAGTACAAATATAAGTACTCAATTTGGGGTAATTTTCTAGCTAAAGCTAATTGGTTGAATAGCTTTCTGACCTTAAAAAGCCATAAATAAATAAATAAATAAATAAATAAATAAATAAATAAAACTTAGGTATGTAACTTTATGTTAGATAACAGAAAGCCTTTTACTTACAGAAGAGATTTATCAACAATCCTGAGTTGATTCCAGGGCAGGCTAGAAACTAAGGACACAGGGAAAGGAGGAGTTACCCAGAAATGGGACACCTTGAAATTATTGAATTACTGTACTTCTATTATAAGTGTAACCTTTTCTCATCATTTTAAATAGATGGAACCTTACTCTATACATGGTCACTTTTCCTATAATGAGCTTGTTCCTTTTGTCTTTGGTTCTTGTCTCCTGAATTACTTTGTTCTTTCTGTCTATAAAAGGCTAGAGGCAAAAAGAAAGACTGCCAAATAATTGTTATTCAGGGGTAAAAAAACAACTGGAATGACGCCCTGTGACTCAAATTAGATAAGGAGAAATTCTGTTCCTCTTAAGGCATCAGACTTCCAATGCTACATGAAAAAGTTCTAGAAGACAAACCTCTGCACGTTGTCACTCCAGAATGAATAGCAGGATATATAGAGAGGAAGTGTCACCGGCCTGGTAAACATAAGGTCCTTGCCCTTGGCCATTTTTTCCTTGCACTACTATTTTTTTTATATTTTCTTGCAGAAAAAAAAATGTACAAAATGAAGAATCATGTAAAATGTATATTTATAAAATGTAAATAAATATGGCCTTCCCTGGTGGCGCAACGGGTTAAAGTGAAGCACTAAGAAGCTAAAGCCACCTCTGCATGAGTTCGATTCCTGCCTGCCCCGGAGTTGACCACATGGCGTGGCAGACCTCTCCTGACCCGCCCGCTGCTCCCCTCAGCAGTGTACTTTTTAGATCTGCCTGTTCTGCTCCCCACTGTGTCTCTGGTGAAGCCTCTCGCTGCCCCTGAGCCTCTGGCCTGTACCCCAGTTCTGTATGCACAAATAAATAAATCTTTAAAAAAATATATATATATACTTCTTAAAAACTTGAGGGGGGTGCGCAAAATCCAGGCAAGACTGTTGAAATCAAGAGAAAGATAGATGAGGGTTTACCATGGTAAAAATCTTGAAGGTGATCCAGTCTAGACCAAATAAATAAGAAAAGAAGTATGAATGCAGTTGCAGGAAAAATGCCTAGTTCTCTGAGATCATGGAGACCATTTTATCTCTTCCCTTGCTTGATTTTCCCCCATATAATTCTGTGGTACTCACATATTTGGTGAGACGGACACTTCCCGTAGTCCACCACGTCCTCAGTTTGGAGGCCTCTGACTAAACCTGATTTTCTCTAACTAAACTCTTGTCTCTTGAGTTTTGACTTATGAGTGGAGAATACGCAGATCTTTAGAAAGCTCCTATTACAATTTGACATCTTTAATGGCATCATGTCCACAGTCCTGAAGCCTCCAGAATTTGGGAAGAGCCTCTGCAGATCCTGTCCCTGAGAAATGGCAGTAGTCTTTCTCTACCATCTTTTTTTCTATATCAGATTGGAGGAAGTGGTAACCTTTCAAGGTAGGGTAGAAAATCTCAACATAGGAGATTACAAATATTCAATAGAAACTTTAACAAATACAGAGTAAGATCATTTCAGATTTAATCATTACTAATGTGTAAGTTCAAAACTTTTATTTGAGTCTCTAAAGGGAAACTGTTGACCCCAAAAGTTATAAATCTGGTTTTTAATGACTAATTAATTCTTTAGTGAATAACAGATATTATCTTAATTTCTTTTGAGCATTTAACAGTGTTGATTAAATGCTAATGTTTCTCTTTATATTAAGCCAATTAACTTAGATTTTGTTTACTGTTTACAAGTCTTCAGAGACAGATTAGTTTCTAGAATTAAAAATTTCAAGTGAGACTCTCAATATTATAGAAATAATTCAGTCAAAATAGATAGCAAGGAATGAAAACCTTATTAGAAATAAAAATATATAGTAGATCTATCATTTGCCTTTCATTTAGTAAATGTGAGTTTTACTGTGCTTGAAATATTGATATGGTAACAAGCCATAACAGGTTACCTGGGAAGCTTCCAGTTTAGCACTGAAAGTCCCATGTCTTCATACAGTTTGAGTCTTGCATAAACCAAGATGTTTGGTCCCTCTACTCTTAAATAAGATAAAATTCTAGAACTTATATTTTGGCATACTAGTATTCCCATGTCTCATGATATAATACAAACTAAATTAGGTCATTTTGTTTACTTAAACTGTTACACAGCACTAATCCATTAGTCAGTAAATGTTAGCTGAGTGATTGCAATAATCTTTGTGAAATCACCTTTATCTATCAGAAATTTGGTCATGGATGACATTAAATCCTCACACCCACTCCCACTACTGATCATCATTCACTACTCCTCATTCTATCTGAAATTTTTGGAACCTAATATTTTTATAATCTATGCTTTGCCACATTCGTTTGACTTCAGGTGTACCTGATATAAATTTGACATAGCCTTTTATTCCCCCAGGACTTTCAACTTCGAAAACAAACAAACAAACAAAAATGTAACTTCTTTTTAGGTAATATATTTGAACAGATGATGATAAGGTCACTAACTCAACTCAAAACAGAAGATGAAGAGATAATTTTCAGAAGAACGTGGTAAATTTAATTTTGAATGCAGTGAGTATGAGATATCTGTCTAACAACTGTAGAAATATTCAGCAGGAACCTGTTAAAGTCTATTAGGTGGAGAGGGACAAACAATAGTAAGAAAAATTGGAAGCAAAGTAGAATGGTATGGAAGTCAAGTGGTAAGAATTAACGCTGTCTGGTTGAGTGATATCACTTTTAGTAGCACAATTTTCTTTTGCATTATCTTCCAATTCAAATTCCAACCATTTCAATGTAGGCTCCAATGAAGCCATAGATAAATACACAAAATAGAAAGATAAATATACAAATAGCCTTCTGTTTCTAAGTTAGGTCCAGTTTTCCTGAGAGCATTTCAGCTCCATGCAAAGGAAGGCCCAGATTTGTTTGAAATGGTGCTGCCTCTGTTCACTGTTTGGTAAAACTGGCTGTATATGCTACTTCCAAGTAATTCATGTTAAGCAGTAATTTTATCTCCAGCCTAACACTTGAGGGATCTTTTGGAGGTCTCCA
Organism: Condylura cristata; assembly: GCF_000260355.1. Taxonomy (NCBI): domain Eukaryota; kingdom Metazoa; phylum Chordata; class Mammalia; order Eulipotyphla; family Talpidae; genus Condylura; species Condylura cristata. The sequence continues at coordinate 35,053,196 of NW_004567110.1, forward strand.
ACTATTTCACTTAGAACATTGCCCACTTGGGGCTTTCTAAAGAGAAGGTATGTAGACAACAGAGCTTTTATTTTCACTCTGCCAAGCCCAGAATGTTGAGGTTAGAATATAATATCAGGGATTAAAAACAGATATGGAAAGTATGAAAACATGAAAGAACATATAATTAAAAATAGAGGAAAAATTTAAGAAATTGAAATGGATTTTAAGATGCAGACTGTAGCATTTCTGCAGTCCAGCTTAATTGCATGTTGCTTTAAGATGGACAGATTTACTGATTTTTATTTGCTTCAAGTAATCTACTTAAACTTCAAAGTACAGCTTTAAGGATCCCAAATTTTGATTGCCTGCTTCAATTCGTCATTGAAAATTGAGTATCAATTTACTTCCTCCCTAGCTTGAAGATTTGATAATATACTTCAAAGGTTCTCTATAAGTAATTTCATTCTCTTTTAAGTTCAAGAGAGTGCTACTATACTTGATCTCTGTAAATATTTCATAATCATAAAATTCAAAGCAAAAATAGTTAGAAAAAATTGATTTAAAAAACTATAACATGGTTACAAAGTACAAATCGGGCCAAAAAATATGATCTTTATTTTTATCTACACCAATATTTTAGAGGGAATAGTAAAATTTTGTCTAACTTCTTTCTAAATATAGTTGGCTTTTTTTTAAACCTCACTGATTTTATGTCTGTCATTTAAAGTACACAATAAACAGCTTATTTGTAAATTTTTTTTCAGGAACAATAAGATTCAAAACTGGACAGATGCATGCAAAAGAATGAAACTAGACTAGTATCTCACACCATAAACAAAAATCAATTCAATGTTGATAAAAGACCTGGATCTAAGACATGGCACCATAAAATATATAGAAAAATACACAGTCAAAACACTCAGGATATTAGCTTCAGTGCTGCCTTAAGGGACTCATCCCCATAAGTAAGAAGCACAAAAGAGAACATAAATACTGGGACTATATCAACTAAGAAACTTCTGCACAGTACAGAAACCATAACTAAAAAATGAAAAGACACCATCCTGAATGAAAGTATTTGCACACCATACATCTAACAAGAGACTCATAGCCAAGATCTACAAAGAACTCAAAATGTAACAAAAGAAGTTCCTCCCTGGTGGCGCAGTGGGTTAAAGCACAGTACTAAGAAACTAAAGCCACTTTAACATGAGTCCGATCCCAGCCCGCCCCGGAGGTGATCCACATGGCCGGGTAGACCTCTGCTCACCCGCCCAGCTGCTCCCCTCAGCAGTGTACTTCATCGATCTGCCTGTTCTGCTCACCACTCTGTCTCTGGTGAATCCTCTTAAGGCCCCTGCACCTCTGGCCTATACCCCAGTTCTGTATGTACAAATAAATCTTTTAAAAAAAATTGGTCTTGATCTCATTGACCATTTGTCACATCATTTTTCTAACATTTCCTCATAAATTCTCTCAACTTTAGACATGTGTAAGTAATAATAGATCCTGAGATACGTATTATGTTTTGCCCTTTTACAACAGTACATATCCTCTCTATCTGGAAAATCTTTTTTAAATGTTTGGGAAGTGTTAATCTTCCTTTAGGATCTCAACTCATTCAAATATGAAAATTTCTCTGAAAAACTTAACAGTTTGATCAATGTTTCATGGATGGAACCATCATACAAAGTATATTTATGGTTGCATTTATCATGTTATTGCATATACTACTTGCATTTTTTTTTCTAAATGCAGATTAACTCCATATTTTAATCTGTGAAACTTGGTTTAATCTGACATGGATTAGACACTCCATAATTTTTTAAATGATTCTTATAATGATACTAAATATTGAAACTATGAGTTGCTAATACTTAATTTCACTGCTTATGCAAATTCTAACGCACTATACATTTTGAACAAATTAAAAGTTTGTTTGGCTTGCAAATTTGGAACAATTTGAAACCATTTTGTTCTTGAATACAGTTGGAATTGTCAAAATAATGCTTTTAAATTTTCTATTAAATAAATCAGTTATGGCCCTCCCAGGTGGCACAGCAGGTTAAAGCACTACACTAAGAAGCTGAAACCACTTCCACATGAGTTCGATTCCCGCCTGCCCCGGAGGTGACCACATGGCGTGGCAGATCTCTCCTGACCCGCCCGCTGCTCCCCTCAGCAGTGTACTTCATCAATCTGCCTGTTCTGCTCCCCACTCTGTCTTTGGTGAAGTCTTTCTCCACCCCTGAGTCTCTGGCCTGTACCCCAGTTCTGTATGCACAAATAAATAAATCTTTTAAAAAATATATAAATAAATCAGGTATAATTTGAAACTCACTTTCACAACCCACTAAATCTATCTACTCCCTAACAATAACTAGTGATCAGTTATGTTGCCATTTTAAACACACTATTATATCACAAGATGGAGTCTTAAATTAGAAATTTTACAGATACTGTATATATAAAAATAACAATGAAACTTAAATTAAATATTATGAATAAGTAATTAGAATATAAATTGGCTAAACAGAAAGATGGTACATTATTACTTTTAGGTTCCTGTATAGATGAGGAATTAGAAGAACCTATGACTTCAAAAAACTCATTAAATATGAAAATGATTAAAGAGTGATATAACTATATATTTTAAATTGTTTCTTTTAGAATCATGTTAAAGTTTGCCATTACGAAGCATGTGTGTATGTGTGTGTGTGTGTGTGTGTGTGTGTATATATTTGGTAAAAAAAAAATCGAATCTTTCTGTCCTTTAAAATTCATATGCCAACTTGTACTATAAGGTATGATGGTGGCAGGGAGCGGGGCATGGCCTTTAGAAGTGCTAAGTCATGAGGCTGAAGCTCTTGTGAATGGAATAAACATTCTTACAAAAGAGAACCCAGAGATCGTCTTTGCCCTTTCCGCCCTTTGAGGATACAGGAAGAGTCAGCTGTGAATAGGGAAGAATACTATTACTAGAACATACCTAGCTTGTACCTTTGTCTCTGACTTCCCCAAACTCTAAAAATGTGAGAAACAAACTTAAGGTGTTTATGAGCCACCCAATCTGCAGTATGTTGTTATAGCAACTTGATCTAGAAACTATAGAGTGCATACCAGGCACTGCTTTGCAAACTAGTTTAAAATGGGAACAAAATTACTGATTCACATGTTTTTAAAAAGAAAAAAAATAAGAAATGTTTTTTATTTTAAATTTATACTTAAGTTAATGGCCCAAATCAAGGTACTTTATTGAAGTATCCTATTTGGGACTTAGATGTTTAGAAATATTATTAAAAAGTTTTGTTCCTCTAAAAATTGTTATCAATGTTATTTTTAGCTCCTTTTATGACACAGGAACCTAACATAGAGAAAAATCCAAAAAAAAATGAAAGAAAGAAAATTGAGTTGTACAATATAAATACAGTAATACAAATTTATTTAAATAAATAAATTGGTAGGAAGATTATCTAGAGGAAGAAATAGAGGTGTGAATTATTTTCTAGACTACTATCATGATTTCTAATGGAAATCTAAAAAATTATAGTATCCTGTGCTGAAATTCCCAAACTTCTAGTGAATTGGTATATTTTATAACATGTAACAAGTGACTTATCTTCTATATATGAACATATCTTATTCTACACTAGATTTTGATCATATTGACTTTACTTATGAAGACATCAAGTGTGAGATGACTCTAGAAAGTAACTAGAGTATCCTTGAGGTTCCTTGGAATGCTTGTCCAATAATGGTTCCATTTTCCAAAGCCTGGAACAATTCCATTGTAATACAAGGAGTTTTTCACTGTGTTTTCCTACAAAGAAAGAATTGTTTAAAATAATCAATCCTATTACTCCCACATGCCAAAACATATGGAATTAATAGCATGAATTACACATAAAAACAAAGAAAATCAAAAGAACAATCTCTTAAAAACATTTAAGAATGGAAAGTTTAACTAAGCAAAATCATAGAAAATATAATATATAGACAAAACTTTCCAACAAACCATAGAATATCTTACTGCAAAACTGAGACAAGTCCCTTCCTGATGGCGCAACAGGTTAGGACACAGCACTGCAAGTTAGCAGCAGCTGCTGCAGTGTGAGTTCAATCTCCTGTCCCAGAGGTGACCCACAAGGTGCGGGAGACCTCTCCTGACCCACCCACTGCTCCCTTCAGCAGTCTACTTCATTGATCAACCTGTTCTGCTTCCCACTCTGTCCCTGGCAAATCCTCTTGCTGTTCCTGCACCTCTGGCCTGCGCCCCAGTTCTGTATGCATAAATAAATCTTAAAAAAATAAATAAGTAAAACTGAGACAAGCAGCAGGGGAGGGTGGCCAAATGGGAACAAGGAAGAGAGGGGCATGGTGAGGGATTACTGAGCTGTGGCAGTGGCCATGGAGTGAAAACATACATTTGTATAGTTTTGAACCTGTAACTGGTGAAATACATATAATGCTGGAAACACACTTGACCTCTATAAACACAATTGGACCTTTAAAAAGTAAAAACTGCTTCATTATATCTAGAAATTATTTCTCAGTAGAGCTAATAATATTCGTAATTTTAAAAAAAGGAAAGGAAGAGAATTATAAGTGAATTTATAAGGCAATTTTTTTTCCCTGAGATCCTTAAACTTTGTGTATATAGTATTTAACTTATCATCTTCCCATTCCTATCAAGCAAATAATATGGAATTATTTGCCCTATTCCTATCTTTGCCAAGATCATAAGCCCTATAGCAACTGGAGAAGCTTCTATTATAACTTAAATGTTCCATGAATATCTTCAGAACCTCCTATGTGATTAATTCTTTTTGGTGCCATTGTTTAGAAGAGGTTCTGACTTCTTTGCCTCATAGTTGTCAGGGGTAGCTGTGCAACTTGCTTTTGGTCATTACAATAACAGAAGGAATAAGGCACACTATTTCCAGAAGTTACAAGAGCCATCAAATATTCTTATACTCTTTTTTTGTCCAAGTGAGTATAGTACTTTTGAATTCCGGCAAAGCATAGATGTGGAATGAGTACCACAAATACAGACACATAGTCAAACTGGAGTGCCAGTTGGACAAGTGAGTGGCTACATCATTGTTAGTATTTTCTAAGTATAGGATCAAGTACTGTTACTATAAAGCATCCTCCACCAAAATACCCATAGTCCATTGTGCTCCTTCCCACCTTATTCTTGCTCATCCACTCTGCTTCCCCCTCTAGATGTAAGATGGGCATTTTAGCAATATTAACTCTTCCAATCCAGGAACACAAGGTATCTTTCCATTTATTTATGTGTTCTTCAATTTCTTTCAGACATGTCTTATATATTCTGTGTTCGGATCTTTCACTTCCTAAGTTATAATTATTTCTATTCACTTTAACTTTTTTAATGCAACTGAAAATGATTTTGTTTTCTTAGTTTCCTTTTCTAATATTTACCACTAGCATAATGAAAAACAACTGATTTTTATATATCATGTATCCTGTAACTTTACTAATTTGTTACATGTAATTTTTCTGAGTCTGTAGAATTTTCTATATATTAATGTCACTTGCAAATAGACACAGATTTGCCTTTTCCTTTCTAATTTGGATGTATTTTATTTCTCTTCAAATCATATATCAAATAGAGTTAACATGTAAAAGCATATAGAGAACAATAGAAAAAAGCAAATAATCCAATTAACATGGGAAGGAGAATTAAATAAACATTTTTTAAAGGAAATATGCAAATGGCCAACAGCTAAATGAAAAGATGTTCAACATCAACATCACCAAAAAATTCAAACCAAAACCACAATGTGATACCACCCCAAAACTGTTAGAATGACTATGATAAAAAGCCAAGAAGTAACAAGTACTGAAAGGCTGTGAGGAAAAAGGAACCTCTGGACACTCTGGGATTATAAATAGGTGCAGCCACTCTGAAAAACAGCATGAAGATTCATTTAATTTGATCCTTGATTCTGTAGACAGGGGAAGTAGTACTTAATAAATATCAATAAATTATGTAAGCCTTTTCTTTGTTTTGATATTTCAGGAGATGATGAATTATTTGAATAACCCAAATGTTCATCCATTTTCCTAGAGAATATTTACATTAAAATTCTAAACATGGTTTGAAAATTAATATGGAGTGATTACTTCAGATACTGTGAAAAGTAATTACATTCCAATTCTTTGTAGTGATTTTATTTGCTCCAGTTCACTTTGTTAAATGTATTCTTCTCTGATTTACAATTATTTTATTATTTCAATTTAAATGATTGTATTAACCAAAAATTCCGAGAATAAATGTGAGTAAAGGAATAGATTGCAGTATTATTATATCAATTTAAAGTCAAACTATTAAAAGAATGCAAGAATCTCGTGAAAGAAATATGAAAAAGAATTACAAAGATGCTTATTAAATTATTATTTTTCTAGTTCTACATTGGAGCTAGCTGTACGTATTTATTGATTCCTTTTATGTTCAACACATAGATTCAGTTTCATATGATTTATATTTGCAAACACCTTAAAATACACATTAAAAAAAGGGAAAGATGCTTATACATAATAATTTTTCAGTGGATAGTGAAGTATATAATTGTAAATTATAGGCCACTAGTATTCATTAAGAAGTGCACCAGTGAGAGTTAGGTGTAAGGAATCAAGGAATGCTTGATAGAGTGTGATGGGTGCTGAGACTTGAAGAGAGATTAGGGCTGTAATTGGTTGAGACAAGTAAGGGAAAGCACAGAGAATAAAGTCAAAAATAGAATTGTGATGGAAGAGTAAGAAAACTAAACTGAATGAATGGTCAGGAAAAAAAAAAAACTTGAGAAGGAACAGTAAGCACAAAAAGTTGAATGTTTGATTGAGGAGTTCAAACATGCTCAAAACAACAAAGTATGTCCACTAGAGACAGGAATGGCAGGGAAGTCAGATGGCTGGTATGACTGGAATTTATTGTCAAATGAGTAAAATAAGCCAGTATATATGGCAAATATATTTCACTGGAAAAGTTAACTTAGTGTATGAGAAAAAATACATAGAATGAATGCTGGTAAAGTCACAATTTGGGGGGTTGCTATTGTCAATATTGAACAATGATTAAATCCCCCTTTATGAATATTTCTAAATTTCTAAATAAGATACTGTTATGTTCCAGCAATTCTATTTTAGTTAACTACCTAAAGAAAGATAAAATACTAGTATGAAGGGATATATGCACTCCTATGTTCATTGCTGCATTATTTACAATAGCCAAGTTATGGAAACAACCTAAGCACACAAAGACAGATGAGTAGATTAGGAAGATGTCTATGTACACAATGGAATACTACTAAGTTATAAAAAATATAAAGTATTGACTTTTGCTGCAACAGATATGGAGCTGGACAGAACTACACTAACTGAATTAAGTCAGAAGAAGAAAGATAAGTACTGGTGGGTCACTTGCAGGTGGAATATACAGAAACAAAACTAAGAGACATATAACACCTAACCAGTAACAAGCCACAGAAAGCTCACTATTGATTTGTGTCTACCAGAGGACTTGAGAGCAAAGTGAGGAGAGAGCACAGCAGACTAGGGGAGAGGATGTTATTGGTGGGTGTGGTGTGGTACCATATAACTAAAGGTTGTGATTCTATACTTCTAAATCATATACAATGGTACAAACCAATGTTGCCTCAATTAATTTTTTTTCATCTTAATCTTTCATAGTAGTGTTAATTACTCCAACAATCCTGATGGAAAGGCTCCCTATCTCCTCAACACTTCATTCTCTGGGCATTTTAAAATAAAAAAAAAAAATCACAGTTCCCTAGGTCTAATTGTTAAATCAGGTTTGTGTAAGGGCATAATCACAGATGTCAGGAATCAATTTGTTTTGAGACTGGCCCATGGCCCATGAAATCTGACTATGTGCACCTCTTCCCAATATTCATGTCAGGAGTCTGAAGATGGTTATGATGAGAAAAGTCCATTAAAATTGACAAATGTTATAAATTGAGGGGTTTTATTTTGTTCCTTTGGTTGAGCAGGGGAGGGAACAGTTTGGTAAACATTGATTAAGGCAACATTATGTACAACTGTAAATTTTTCTATACAATTTGCAAAATCGTTTTAGTTACAATTTTGTGAAACTACTAGAAAGAGGTCTATAGGGTACTTATCAAATTTAAGGCTGCTAGGCTATAATGCAAAAACTCAAAACCTCAGTCTCTGTTTCATGCACATGAAATATCTATAAACTATATAGTTTGATATGTTACTTCACAAGAGATTTTAAAAATGCCTAGGCACACCAATATCCTTATTATATCTATGTGTGTATACATGTATGCATACATTATACATATACATACACACACATAAATACATATATAAAAAAAGGAAATCAAAGTTGAATTCCATGACAACTCTTTGTCTCTAGAACAGACATTCTAGCAGGATCAAGTGTAAAGTGTTAGATACCAAGATATATTTTTAGGAAGAATTACAGTGACAGATGAACTTGCATAGTTGACAAATAATCTAGATTTTAAGATTTGAAAGGAGAACAAGTTTCAGGTATACCTCTCTGAATCATTTTTCAATAAATTGCTCCTGTTGAGAGTTCCAAGACTCATTTTCTCAAGATACAAGGGCATTGTTTCTGACAACAGGGAATCATTTTTTAAAAAGAAATAGCTTGAATGAAGGGACTTGAATGTTCAGGATTCTAGGGCTTACATTATAATAGATTTGAAATGATATCAACAAAGGTATTCTGAGTCATTTCAGCAGCAAAAGCTTTCCTTAGTATTATGTGTATCACTCAGTCATTCACTCTTCATTATTAATTATTGCATCCCATTATATGACCAGCACTGTATCTGTCAATATCTTTCCCTTATTAAGATTACAGTCTAGCAGCCCTCCCTGATGGTGCAGAGGGTTAAAGCACAGCACTAAGAAGCTAAAGCTATTTCCGTGGTGAGTTCCATTGCCACCTGCCCCGGAGGTGACCACTTGGCGCGGCAGACCTCTCCTGACATGCCTGCTGCTCCCCTCAGTAGTGTACTTTGTCAATCTGCCTGTTCTGCTCCCCACTCTGTCTCTGGTGAAGCCTCTAGCTGCCCCTGAGCCTCTGGCCTGTACCCCAGTTCTGTATGCACAAATAAATCTTTAAAAAAAATTACAGTCTAGCAGTAAAACTGAAAACAAGCCATTACAAATCAATTAAAGTAAATATGTTTCAAATGAACTTTTTTTTTTAGATTTATTTATTTGTTCATACAGAACTGGGGTACAGGCCAGAGGCTCAGGGGCAGTGAGAGGCTTCACCAGAGACAGAGTGGGGAACAGAACAGGCAGATCGATGAAGTACACTGCAGAGGGGAGCAGCGGGCGGGCCAGGAGAGGTTTGCCACACCATGTGGTCACCTCCAGGGCAGGCGGGAATCGAACTCATGCAGAAGTGGCTTTAGATTCTCAGTGCTGTGCTTTAACTGGCTGCGCCACCAGGGAGGGCCTCAAATGAACTTTTAAAGAATTGAAAGATGTTCAGTACAGCAGGAGATTCTGGTAGGTACAATAATCTGATAAAAACACGTGATTTTTTTTAAAAAAGATTTGGTTTTCTTTAAGAGAGATTGGAAAATATTCAAATACCTTATTCATTTTTATGCAGATGATTAAAGAAGATTTTATTTTATTTTAGAATGACCTAGAATTTAAGAGGAAAATACTACATATTTTAAAAATAAAATTAGCCTTATTTTGGGGGGAAGTTATTGCATTCAGAGCAATGCAAAACTAAATGGGAACTATATCAATGCATAATTAATGACAAGAATATGATAAGAAAACTTAGTAAGAACACAAAACTAGACATTAATCAAGACAAAAGCAAATTATCAATTTGTCCAAGATGGCATCGTTGCAGATAGTAAGGGATGTAGGGTTTTAATTTGGGAATTCATCCCATCCTTTGTTTCACTGTTCCTCTCTTAACAGAAATAAACATTTGGCAAGTTTTTGTGACATATTTGTTCTTACTAAATGAGTCAGTGTCCCCATCCTACCCTTAACACCTACAACACAGTGGGAAAATATTGAAACATAGCAGACTTAAAGTTAAAGTAGTTATCTGTGGTGTTCCAAAATCAAAGCCTAACATTAACTGTTAGATGGCTCATTATCCTTTCTTTTATTTATTTGAATAGTCCACTGGAGTGTTACTTTTAAATATGCTATATTTAAAGCCTATTTTGCCATTTTTATTTGTTATTGATGCTTCAGACCACATTAATCTACCAAAAATAGAGGTTGTAACTTTAAATGGTATTGATCTTAAATCTTTATGTCATATGCTTTAAAATTTTTCTACATTAAAAACAATCATGGAGTTTATGCATCTTAGTTCGATCACAATCTCGTTATTGTTTTTATTATTATTATAAGTAACCTTAAAATCAAAGGTGAAACTTTTAAAGAGTTTCACCCACTGTTTTTTATAGAAGGTAGTGAGTTAAATGGTGGTGCAGATAGCAATGATAAGGATGATGATGACATTAACAATGATCCTGGCAGTCAATTACTACAGTGTCAAAAATTTGAATTAATCCCATAGCAGTGTGAAAATCACTATAATTACTAATATTTCCTTTGACATATCAATCATCAAATAGAGATTGCTTTATCCTCACTTGCCAACTACAGTCTACAGTTTTTATAGAAAACACTACAAATTGCAAAGAATTCAGTCATTCTGGAATTAGGCAATTCCAAATTGACACTTATATCTGGTTCTTAAAATAGTTCCTAAATCTCCATAGTCCTTGTTTGTCTTTTCCGTGAAATAAGAGGTTATATGATACAGCACACATAAGAAGTTAGCACATGATACCTAATAAATATTTTCTCTAAGTTTGGAGGAAAGACAAGACAAATGCTATAAAAAATTAAATAATATATTTTCCATAGAGATATTTTATATCCATCTGTTATAATTACATTTTCCTGAATATATTAATCTCTAATGATAAAATTTAACATAATGAAGAATGATTAGTTAACTTTTGTTGCAATGCATAGTACCATACCTTGAAATTTTTCCATTCCTTTTGTTTCTGCTTTTGCAAAAATTCACTTTTGATATCTTCCTATAAAAAAAATAAAGATTCATTAAGTGAATTGATATTAGTGCTCCCACTAGTAATATGAAAAATCATTTAGCATTCTGCATTAAGATTCAAGAGAGTAAATTTTATAATCTAAGCAAACCTTTCAGATTTGAAGACAATCAGATCCTCATAACACCCAAGGTCTTGAAGTATGCTTCTTTCTATTGTTATCTCACAATGAATACTTGTCAAATATACAGATAATTAAAATATATACACAGAAACACAAAGTCTAGATACACTTGTATCTTAAGATCATCTCCATTATTATCAGGTAGAAAAAAAATTAAAAAGTTAGAATTAGCATCATTTATTAAATAAAGATATGGCCAACATAATCTCTATGCTTTATGTAACACTGGGATTACCATTCCATTTCTTCTGTGTATACTATCCTTTCTATTCTTATTACTAATAAATTCAAATTGTGAATGTAAGTTGAATTAATGTTCATATAATATGTACATAAAAAATTTTAAGTCAACAAATACCTACTCATAGTTTTCCACAGAAATTTTATATATAAAATGTAAAAAGGTTATTTTTACATTTTTGACAGTTTATTTTTATATTTTAGAAGGATGGTTACATGTCAAATATATTTTACATACAGATATTTTTACATATATTTATTTATTTTTACTCCATTCTTCATTTTGTGCATTTTTTCATCTCAGTTATAATCCCTGTGCACTTCCCATCACCAATTCACCCATGTGCCACCCCCACAACCCTGTGTGCACTTCCCACCCCAATTTTGATCCTAGTCCCCTCTCCATCCCTTTAAAATGTCTCTGGTTTATAGTTGTTCATTTTTTTTTCCTTTCTTACAAATGCTTTTTTTCCCCCTGATCCCTAACCTCCTGCTATGAGCAAAATCATCTGGTATTATTCTTTTTCTTTCTGGTTTATTTCACTGAGCATGATCCATTTTTTTTGGCAGAAAAAAGTATATCATTTAATATCAAACTATTTTATAAAAACCTATACTAGAACCTGAAGGCCTGTGTATGATAAAAATAATTCAAATTATAGTAAATTTGGTTTATACATTATCACATATAATAAGTATACTAAAGACATATAATGTACAACTTATTTTTTAAGGAATATGGTCTTACACATGAAATAGTAAGGTTCTATTTGTTCAACATTAAGAACAAGAACTTGTTGGAGCATAATTAAGATATATTAATGAGTAAATCAGTCACATGTACTCTTCACCAAACATGAATTCAAACTACAATAAACCTAGTTCAAATTTTGGTAATTCTGAAGACACATAAGTATAATCACTTTTTTCACTACTATGTTTTGCTTTAGCATTCAGAAAATATCAGCTTACAGTGATTTCTGAACAATAAATGCTGTATAAAACAATTCTTTTTTGAGATTTGTAATAGTTTGGCAATCTTTTCTGAAATCATGCCTGTAATGACTCCCAGTGTGAATTAGGATTAATTGTAGTGGCTGTGGCTTTGCTGACATTTGTATACTTTCTTCATAAAGGATAATCTGTTAGATAACTTCACATTGGAGAATAACTAATGACCCCATTCTCTTTTTGGCATTCCAGATGAGACATCTCTCAATGAAAACAAAAACCAGATGTTCAACATTTGCAGATGTCCAGGGTGACCCACTAAACACATACAGGGAGTAGAAACCCTAGATCTTTTCTTATCCATAGAAATGCTGACAAGTGAGTGTAAGATTTCCTAGTAGTATCCTTTGATTTTTTTAACAGTAGAATTTTATTCATGTATTAGATATTGATATCCCTCATTCATTCAAGTCTCTACACTTTTATCCAAACTAGTTTTCTTTCAAAAATTATAGTAATAACCCCTTATATTTTAGTCCAGTTTCATTATGCTATTTCTATGTAGAAGGCAGTAAGAATACTATAACAATCAAAAACAATTTATCTGCACTATCTAAACAAATACATAAATTAACCTCATTTTCCCAAAAAGTCCAGGTCACTTCTTCTATTATTCTTTTTAGACTACTCAAGTATCATAGTCTCAGTATATACTTTGCTAGAATATCTGACATTGTAACATACGACTTTGTCCCTACAAGATTGTGTGAAGGCAATGATTGACTTGCCTTCCTTATCATTCTATTTCCAAAACCTATATTACAAGAGATGGTAGGTGCTCAATAAAATTTTTTTTAATAAATGAAAGAGGAGAGAAATCAACTCATTTGTTTGTCTTATTTCCTTCAAATTGTTTTTTTTTTTTGGGGGGGGGAAGGTGGGTTCATCCATATCCAATCAGACCAGAGTATCTTCAATTAGATAAGTAAAGAACATCATTCAGCTATATTAAGGTTTCACTCTAACCAATTATTTCATGTGATATTTTAACAAATTTTTAATTGAAATATAAATTATATACATTCTTATTTTTCTGTTTAATAAAGTTTAACAGTACAAAACATGATAAAGAAACTATCACCTGTAAAATTCCTGCTTAATTGTTTACAAATCCCTTTTCATAGAGGCAATCACTTTCTGTCTTTGGCAGTTGTAGGCTATTTTGGGCTGTTTATTATATGAAATAATACAGTACATTCTTTTTGTTTTCAGCTTTGCATTTCATTTGATAAGTGATGATGAATATTTTTTCAGAGTTTGCCATTTGCATGTCTTCTTAGAGAAGTGCTTATTAGTTCTTCTGCCCACTTTTTGATTGTTTTGGGTTTTGTTGTTGTTGAAATGTTGAATTGTATAAGCTCTTTGTAGATCTTTGCTATCAACCCCTTCTTAGATGTAGTATGTGCAAATATTTCCTCCCACTCAGTAAAGAGTTTCTTTATTTTTGTTATTGTCTATTTCACTGTACAGAGCTTTTAGTTTGATGTAGCCCCAGTTGTTCTCATTTGTGTTCCTTGCTGCTTGAGATGAGTCCTCACAGATGTTTCTGAAGCTTATGTCATGGAGTGTTTTGTCTGGTTTCTTCAATATATTCTATGGTTTCAGGACTTACATTCAAGGCTTTTACTACTATCAACCACTAAAAAGGTGTTTTTAAACACATAAATTATGAAAATTTATTAAAAATAAAAGTAAATTTAAGAAATTACTAATATTTCTACATTAATTTCTAGTGAATTTAAAAAAATAACATAATGGAAGGTGAAATGATATGTTAGTCTATTTTATTTAGGACATACATCTTTAGTGAATATATCTGATCACTGAGTAATGCTTATTGATATGCCTTTATTTGGATTTCCAATATGATATTTTTAGTGATGGGGGAGGAAATATGAAGGAACAAACAGTAGCTTTTAATTTCAATTACCTCCTATATTCCATTCTTGAAAGATATGGGTCAAGAATCTGGAAAAAGTCATCTCTAATCAAGAGTTTTAATATTCACTGAAGTATTATCTACAATAGCCAACAGTGGAAACAGTCTAAGTACTCAAGGATAGATAAATGGGTTAGAAAGGTATGGTATATATACACAATAGAATATTCAACTATTAAAAGAAAAGCTAAAATCTTGGCATTTGGAGACAATATGGATGGAAATGGAGGAGATTATGCTAAGGAAAATAGTCAGAAGAAGAAAGACAATACCAGATGTTTTCACTCATATTTGGAATATAAAGAGGCCAACATAACAGACCAAACCATATCAAAAATCAATCCTGAAATCTTTCTGCAAAATTGAGATTACTAGAAGGGGAGGGTGGGAGCAGGTAGACAAGTGGGAGTTCAGTAGACTGTGGTGGAGAATTACTGGGACTTTGGTGGTAGTATAATATACTTTTGAAGATATGTGAACATATATTCCTAAAACATATAAGGTGCTAAAACCAACATTACCTCAATAAGCATTAAAATTAAATTAAATGAAAAACATATGCTTTTGAGAGAACAATTAAAGATAATGTGGAAAGACATTTTCAATCCCAAATTATATTTTAATAATTACTAAGGGACTCAAATAGTTGTTAAGACATAAACTTTTAGGTAAGATATTTATTTTCCTTTATTTTTCAGTAATAACAATGCATATTACTGAAAATGATTTAAAAAACAAAGTATATAAAATTTAAAAAAATCCTTATTTTCTCATTTCTCTAATCATACTCTCCACTTTACAGGTAATCTCTGACAGACATTGACAATGATGAGTTCTAAGAACTGCAAGTTGAAATTTTTTTTTATAACAAAGGCATAGCAGACTAAGGTAATCTGCCAAATACATAACTGCTACAAATACCAAAATAATTTTGTGGAAATATTATGATTTTCTCATTTTAAGACAGCTAATCAAACCAATTCATAATTCTTATGAAGACATGTATTACCTGAAAAGGTCTTTTTTTTTTTTTTTTTGGTAATACCAAACTTACATGTATATCATTTGAATTAGGACATTAATTTCACTTGAAAGAATTTTCAGGTTATACATTGATAATTCTAAATAAAGTATCAATTAACTTTTTTAGTAACATCTGTGGAAATCACTTGCCATATATAAAATATGACAGTTGGACTAGGTGGATTCATATGTGCACTTCAGGCTAACACAATAATTGAATTTAGATAGACAGAAAGATGCTACTTCTGCACTTAAGCTGCTTGCATTTTAGCAGAAGAAGGAGGTAATTTTAAATAATTTAAAAATGGAAATTTGTGATATGCAAGGCAGGATAAAATGCAAAAGGGAAAGAAAAACCTTCACACAGCAGATGTAAAGCTCTGGGAGAGGCTTCAGAAAGGAAGTTTCCCATGGACAAGATTTGAAAGATGAATTTACTAACCACACTGATAATAATACAACATATGCAAAGTTAGAGAGATGTCCAATAAGATAGTGCATTTGAGAAATTGGAAACATATGGTATCATTAAAGCAGCAAGTATAGAATTGTAAGTGGCAAGAGAGGAGCCTGGATAAGTCAGCATGGATCAACCAGGGATAAGTTTACAGCAGCTACGTAACTGGGACTCTTGCCTATAGGTAATGGAGATGAATTTATGTATCTCAGAATTGGGAGAGAAATTGTATGAATGAAAATTTATACACAACTTTCTAATACCTCTATAGCAACTTTACACAAAGTTCTTTAGCATCTATGCTCATCTGTTGGGACGGGAAAAGTTCTAAGGGCAAAGTCTCCAAGGTTAGAATATGCTCAGTCATATGAGGAATGTTGTGGGCTTGGAGGGTCATTCATTTGAGGAAAATATTGGGCTTGTTGAATCATATAAGAAGCTGTTACCAAAATGTAATTTTAGCCTGGATTCCTTAATAATCATTGTGGCTTCAATTTCTGTGAAAAACTATGAAATATTAATTCACTGCATATTTTTGTCTTCAGTCAGATATTTGCTATCTACTTCATGGAAGGTAACAAGCTGAGTGCTGTCTTAAGGCTTGTGAAATAAAATATTGTTCTTTCAAATTGCAAATTCTTGTCAGTGATGCAGGAATTAAATATTAAATAATGCAAGAGATAAATAAAAGAAGATTTCAAAAGGCAAGTATTAACTTTATGTCTAACTGCATTCCTAATATTAGAGAAATAAGCTTCATCCAAGAAAACCTTAGAAAATGTTACGTTAAACTCCAGATTTATCATCAGTTTCACCATTTATATATACTCTATAGTAGCTACGTAGAGTAGTCAATCATGTCTCAATGTACCAGTTGTCACCAAAGGTCTGCCAAGGGCCACTGAATATCAAATGCAATAAATCAGGAATAAGTTGAAAAAAAAAACCAGTAAGGTCTAAATTATGAAGACTATGTAGTCTAACTTTGTTAAAAGTTGAGATGTTGAATATCTTAACAGTCAAAATTCATCAGAACAATGATGGGATATTGGCAGGCTCACAATTTCAAACTTAATGAATTGATGTGTATGTTTTCTTTTATTGTCTTTGTTTTAAATATCATGAGCATTAAGTTCCAGATTTATTTCAGTTATCCACAGAATTTCTACAAAAGGATCTTATGAACAACAACAACAAAAAATTCAGAAATAACAATGGAAATCTTAAATTAAGACTCTTCTGAAACAAAATAAAATTTGATCAAGTATTTTATATATATTTGATTATAATATATAAAACTATAAAACTGATTAAGTTTACCAGTAATACTGTAGATAATATTTTTTTAAAAAAAATTCACAAAACTATCTATCTAATACTCAGACCAAATAAGACAAATTGTGGCATATTTAAATAAATGGGTATGTCAATTAAGTTTTACCTACAGTGTCCAAGGTATGAAATATTAATATAAAAGATAGCATATTTCTAGGAGGAAGAGTCAATATACAGAAAGGTTAAAAGCATGGGCACTGAAGCCAGAAAACTTGGGTACAAATTCCAGTCATGGGCCTTATTTATATGTCACAACGTAATTCAGCAAATTCAAAATTATACAACCTACAATACAGAATCCTTATATAAGTAGATGAATAATTGGAATTCTCTTTGCTGTTTTGCATTTGCTATTTCTGAGTGCAACAACATTTACTTCCTTTTCAGATATGGCCTACCATTCTAGATCTAGCTTCAAGTTTCATCTTACCCAGGACATTTTCTTAGATCCTTGAAAACCAAACTTTTCATCTTCTAAATCGTTGATTTTGTATATTTATTTATGCTTAAGCACAGTGATTCTAAACTGAAATACATTTACACTTGAGTCAAGAGCTCAACCTTCATTGAATGCATACACACTACCTAACAGCAAAGAAGTAAAGATGACAGAGAACATGAAGTCTGGAGTTTAATTAGGCAGATGGAATAATGACAGGAATTTTGAGCGAAATATGCCCCTTCTTACAATATCCACATTTTTATCCATTTTGCACTTAGTTCTTCTTATTCATTTACTATTACATATCTAGACTATCTCTAGAAAATACCTCACTGGTTACCAACAAACAGTACAATGCTTTATTTTTACAAAATATGATACCGATGATCAGGAATATCACTATCAAGATAGAAAGTTGGGGAAATATCAAACATCAGAGATCAGAGAATCTACAACTTTAACATTACTTGTTTCATTAAGATATTATGTAACTTTATTCCAAAAATAGATTATGAAATACACTAAATGAAAGGAATTTAACATGTATTTTTAATTCCTTTGTTGCCAGAATCTAGAACAAATGTTTTCTCAATAATGTAGTTGTCCTATAGAGGCTTGCTGAAGACAAATACTAAAATTTTTATACACAAATTACTATTTTCGTGATTTTAACATAACATTTATGAACAAGTACAGGTGATGGTTTTGCTTGATATTCCTCTTTCCTGAGTACTGGTTACTTTAAAATTATATTTTTATCATGATTCACAATAATTTAGAATAAATCAATGTTTTATTTTTACATTAAGCTAGTTTTATAAATCTATCAGATGACTTTTTCATTGTATGAAAATTAAATGAATCAGCAAATTCAGATTTGCTTTATTTGATCGAGAGAATTAGAATTATGTATTAAACTGTATTTCTTCTGATAATGGTAAATTTCATTGTTTTTCAGATTGTGTATAGTATTGCCTATCCATTTGAGACATAGGTCCTACTATGTATTTGTATATTTTGAAATATTGAGTATTGTGTTTAGTCTTCAACTGTAAAAGTGTAAGCTTTTGGGAAAAGACTATGTATCTATATCTACATCTATATCTGTGTAGATCTATAACACATTATCAGTATACACTTTTTGAATTACCTATTGTCAAATACCAGCCTTATTTCTCCTACCACCAACTTTTAGCATTTTTCACAAAAGGAAAACCCCTCTTCTAGAGGTTGGCTAGGAAAAGTAACTAAGGAAAATCTCCCAAGAGTTTGTGCACATTCTCAGATGGAGTCATTGCAGGAATCCTGGTTGCTGTTCTGCAGTTATAGTGTATTATTTGCTGCTTTCTTATCTTTTCTCCCAAGTGATATACCCTATCAGTTTAAAAAGCTAAACTTCAAAGGAAGGGCTGGGGTCTTTCTTCTGCATTCTGCAATCTGCAAAACGTTGTATAGTTTCCAGCTTGCTGTAAATTTTTCCTTATTATTTTGTGTTTGCTGTCAGTGTGAATAATAAAAATAATGTACCATAATTTTACATTAGAAACTAGGGAATTTGGTAATATGTTTATGCTTTTGGCCGTGAAATAGAAGCAGGCTGCTATACCTCATGAAATTTGTGACCTTCATGTTGCCCTTGTGCATACTGGCTAGGCTATACTGAGAAACTCCAGATGTGAAGATGTGTGAATCCCACTGAGCTGATCTTTATTCTGGAGGAAATCCCAGCATATTCTGGCCAGAGAAAGGTGAAAGGAAGTACTTAGGGTTACATCATGTACCACATGAAGTCCAGCGCAATAATGAATAGTTTGCTTTATTTATTTGCCTTTGAGGTTTTTAAGACAACACCCATTGTGAAATGCCACAGGGCATCTGTATCATGAAAAAATAAACAAAATGCTAAAAGCTAAAAGTCATTTTTAATTAACATATCAATTACAAAAAGCTTAACTGAACAGATGTCCCTTGCTTTGTGCCCAGAAGTTCAATGAACTGAAGCTCTGTTAGGTCGAGAGAAAAAAAATAAATAGTGCAACAGACTAAAGGCCTTGGAACTCTTAACAAGAACACGCTTGTTGATTTTACCCTTTGTGACTACACATAACTATAGGTATCCGCAGTTAAACATGAAGGGCGATGTCCTATGGAGATTTATAGATAGTGCATATCTATCACCGAGGAAAGTACATTTGTATTACATTATTTCAATGTGTGTGCATGGAACTCACCAAACTAAGTACATCTGCGAAGGGTAACCAGCATCAAATACTGCTTATAGCATACCTTCTTATTTTTTTGCATGAATAATTTTTATAAAACATAAAACTCGGTATGTTTTTACAGAAAAATCTCAATGGAATCTTAGTGATGGTAAGTGGAGATTTAGCTACATAAAAATCAAGCCACTTGTAAAACAGGACACCATATGATGACTCTTCTACCATAATATCTATCATATTCTCTCCTCCACCTTATGTATTCCTTACAAATTTAATATTTCATATGGTGGCCACAGCATATAGATCATCTCACCAATTCTGTGCTCTGCATCTGGAAAAGGCTGCTATCTCTCCTGGGCTTAGGGAAAATGCTATATTCTTTGTGTAGAATCACTCCAATTCTCCATAATTTCCGCCTGCAACATTAGAGTTCCTCTGTCCCCATTGTTTTCTTGGTAGGAATGCATTCTAACCTTACT
The DNA here is from genome assembly GCF_000260355.1 of Condylura cristata. NCBI lineage: Eukaryota > Metazoa > Chordata > Mammalia > Eulipotyphla > Talpidae > Condylura > Condylura cristata. The sequence continues at coordinate 35,073,621 of NW_004567110.1, forward strand.
ACAATGGCTCAGAAAGTCAGAGATTGGTTAGATTAGGATTTATGGCATCTGGGGGAGGCTGCCAAATTTCCTGATGTAGTTAAGGAAACAGACTCTTGCTATCTTCTTCCTGTACCATCTGTTTGTATGCAGCATGATGACAATATGGCCACTTCTTTTCTCACAGTCTGTGTTCCACACTAGAAGAATGGGAGATGCCAAAAACATTTTGCTAGAGAGATATTTCTTTAAATATCAAGCCCTCTAAATACTTCATTGTTTGGAATGCAACCACATGATCAATTCAACTGCAAGAAGTTTGAAAAGATAAATATTTTTTTAAATTTCAGAATTTAAACTAGAGAAGACTGAAAACATCAGTATGTTAAGTGGCTCCATAATGTCTCTCCAGCTGCCATAAAACCAATCAATTTGTTATTGACTGGTATTACATTAGATATTATCAAGTCTGTCTTTAATTTTGAGTCTCAAAGAAAAAGACTAATTTTAATAATATTATCCTTTATGTTAGGAATAATTTTAGATTATATTTATAGAGTGGCTAGCTCTAAGAAAATACTTTTGTCAAAATCTTAAGCTTTGAAAGACACCAGAGTTCTATACACTGGAAAAAGTAATCTGAAATAGACCAGTTTTGATTAAATCAAAATAAAATTCCAATAACCTTTCTGCTAACCTAGAAAAAGTTAATACTCTCTAAAGTAACATAACATCATTCAGAACCTTTATATTGCCAACCTTTTCTTTTAAAAGACATTGTGTGATAATTCTTTCCTACAAACTATATAGAAGGGTTCTATTAGTTTCACACATTGCTAATTCTTGGTATTATTATTCTTTTCAGTATACTGCATATATTGCACTGAAATATATATTTCAGTGTTGTTCTATTGATTCCTAACTTGAAAAGTACATTATGTACCTTTTCATGTGCTTTTGGATAACTGTATACCTCTTGATTTTTACAATGAGTGAAAAACTTTGCTTAAAAATGTTTTAATTGGTTTGTATTACTTTTCCGTTGTAAGAGTTGATTTTAAATTCTAGGTATAAGTCCTTTATCAGATGTATATTTTTGCAAATATGTTCTAGTATGTGGCTTCCTTTCATATTTTACTATACTTTTTTATATGTTTTACCTGAGGTATAATTTGAACACAATAAACTTTACACTTTAAAAATCTGTGAAAATTCTGTGACTATTTTTTGTCTATTCACAGATTTAATAACTATCAATATTGTCTAATTGCAGAAGAGCAGTAATTTTTATTTTTTGGTTAATATTTTATATTGTTAATGCTTTCTCCTATCTAATACTCATTTAATACAAGTTGTAAAAATTTTCTACTAAAATTTTCCCTTTTTTTGCATGCATATATAAGATAGGATAAAGAACAAGGTATATATATTTTCATACCTGGATTCAGTATTTCCAAGACAGTTTGTTGAAAAGAGTATCCTTTCCTTATTAAAATACCTTGGTAAGTTTTACATGTGTATGGATTCATTCTATGTTGAACATTTTACTCCATTGATTCATATGTTTATTCTTATGCCAGTATCACTTGGTCCAGTATGTTTACCAGTATGACTGGAAATCTGGTTCATTTGTTTCTAAATTGTGCTCATCTATTTTAATGCTTTCATACAATTCAAAATTATTTCTTGCTATTTTGTGTACTTTGAATTTCTGTATAAGTTGTATAATCACTTTGTCGCTTCTGTATATATTTACCACCATAGTAATTTAAGTTTTCCAACTATAAGTATATTTATAAAACCTGAGTAATCAAGAGTACGGTTTTAAAATAAAAAGAGACCTGCAAGCAAATGGAATAGAGTTGAGAGTCCAGAAATAAACCCACACTCATATGGGCAGGTAATTTCTAACAACATAGCAAAGAACATAAATGGAGAAAGTCCCTTCAACAAATGGTGTTGGGAAAAGTAGACAGTCACAAAAGTATGAAACTAGACCACCATCTCACACCACACACAAAAAATTAACTCCAAATTGATCAACTTGGATGTAAGATTGAAACTACATTATACATAGAAGAAAATATGTAAAGCACTCCATGACTTTGCCTCAGAGATAAATTTGGGGACTTGATTCTAACAAGGGAAACAAAAGGGAAAGTTAAAAGTGGGCCTATATTAAAGTAAAAAGCTTCTGCATAGTAAAGGAAACTACCATTAAAATGAAAAGTCACTCTACCAAATGGGAGAAAATAATTGTTTATCATACATCTGACAGTGGTCTAACACCCAATATCCACCAAAAAAAAAGATGGACATAATGGTTAAACAGACACTTCTCTGAAGAACATGGTCAACATATGAAAAAATGTTTTTATCACTTATCACCAAGGAAATAAAAATCAAAATACAGGAGATACTGCATCACACACATGCAAATGGCTCATATAAAAAAAAACAGAAACAAGATTGGCTAGAATGTGTAGAAAATGGAACACTTCTACACTATTTTGGAGATATTCTTATGCAAAATACTATGGAAGTTTCTCAAAATTTTAAAGATATTAGTATTATAATGATATAAATAATATTTGCTCTTAATATTTAACAATAATGCTATTTAATAGTTTAATGAAAATGTCTATTTTATAGTCCAGCAATTCCATTCCTAGGTATCTATCCAGAAGATGCAAAAACACTAATTTGAAGAGATATTTGCATTCTTATGTTCCTCACAACCTATTCACAATACACAAGTATAGAAATAGCCTAAATGCCCAGTGACAGATGAATAAAGAATATGTGGATATATATACACAATAGTATATTCCCCAGTTTAACACAAGATGAAGTCTTTCTATTTGCAACAACACAGATTTAACTGGAGGAAATTATGCAAGATGAAACAAGTCAAAAGGATATATATATATATATATATTCAGTAAGAAGCTGAAACCACTTCCGTATGAGTTCGATTCCTGCCTGCCCTGGAGGTGATCACATGGTGTGGCAGACCTCTCCTGTCTCTTCTGACCCACCTACTGCTCCCCTCAGCAGTGTACTTCGTCGATCTGCCTGTTCTGCTCCCCACTCTGTCTCTGGTGAAGTCTTTTGCCACCTCTGAGTCTCTGGCCTGTACCCCAGTTCTGTATGCACAAGTAAATAAATCTTTAAAAAAATAATAATAAGCATAGTAAATATTAAATAAAAAATTAAAAAGGAATTATCCTCATAAGTAGTAAATCATAATTTTACTTAAAATTGAAGTCTCTGAGAAGATTATCACATTATCTGAATTGAATTAATTAGTATGGTTAACCTTAAAACATGTCATATATTAAACTGTCAATCTATGTTTATAAAGCAAGAAAACAGATCATACAGTGACTCTAATAACTTACTACATAGAGTTAAGACAATTGTGTGAAAATTTGGGGGTCATTAGCTCCCTGTAGGTTGTCAGCACATGTAAATATTACAGTTTTGATAAACATTGCTGACATTTTGTTAAAAACAGATGGAATTATCTGTACATAATTTATGTAAAGATACAATAGGTAAAATAAATCATAAAACAATAAATAAAACAAAAAATAGCAACAAAATAACAGATATAAAGTGACTAATTTGCATTCACTCTCTGTTCCTTGAGTCATTTATGAGCAATTATGTATTGCACCTTATACACAACATAAATGTCAACAATGAAAGCTTCATCGTAAATTCAATATCATGACTTTGTTGGCTTGTTTCAAATATCAAAATTCGATTAAAATAATAGAGAATCTCAGACTTTCTTTATCGTTTGTAATTATTTATGCAAGAAAAATAATTGCTTCAAAAAGGAACATGTTTTCTTTTTTAAACTTTAAAACCTGTTTTCAAAAGTAGAAATCATCACCAAGTTCTAGAAATTCACTTCATGCTATTTTTCTTCTGGAAAACTGTGATTACAAACAGAAGGATTTCTCACAATAATTGTGCATGAAAGGAAAAGCATATTAAATCAAGAGCAATTTTAAAAGACTGTAACATTTATTCTAATTAAGAGCAGAGTAATTTTCAGATTGCCCCATTGCATTTACTTTTTTACTTCTTTAATTTTATTTTCTTAATTTATTTTCTAGAAATGTAAAATGAGGTAGTCATACTAGGTGTTTTCATAATCTATGTTTATAGCTATCATCTATTTTTCTTAGGGAAAGCTTAATTTATTTTATTTATCTCATTTATTTGTTTTAAAGATTTATTTATTTATGCATATAGAACTGGGGTGAGGCCAGAGGTGCAGGGGTGGTGAAAGGTTTCACCAGAGACAGGAGAGCAGAACAGGCAGTAGGAGGAAGTGCACTGCTGAGGGGAGCGGTGGGCTTGTCAGGAACCAGGAGCGTCTGCCCCACCACGTGGAATCACCTCCGAGCAAGGCTCGCTTGCAGGGCTGCATCCTAACACATTGCGCCACAAGGGAGGGCCTATCTCATTTATTTTTAATTGAAGTAATACTGAGATACTCCCATCTGGTATTACCACTATGGGTGTACTCATCACCAACTCACCACTCATTCATTTTTTAAAGAACGATTTATTTATTTATGCATACAAAACTAGAGTACAGAGTTGCAGAGATGGTGAGAGCATTCACCGAGACAGAATGAGAAGCAAAACAGGCAGATTGATTGAAATACACCGCTGAGAGGAGCAGCCTGCCAGACAGGAGAGGTTTGCTGAATCATGTGGTCATTTCCCTGGCCGGGTATTGAACTGAAGTTCTGTGGCTAGCTTCATAGTGCTGTGCTTTAACCCTCTGCACCACAAGGGAGGACCCTCACCACTCATTATAAGCTGAAATTAAAAAGCATGTATAGGGTCTCCCTGGTGGTGCAAGACTTAAAGTCTCAGCAATATCAAGCTATCAGCAGCCACTGCAACATGAATTTAATTCCCCTCAGGGAGCTAACCCATTTGGCACAGCAGACTTCTGTCTCAACCTCTGTTCCTCTCAACAGTGTATTTCTGTAGATATGCCTGTTCTGCCCCCAACTCTGTGTCTGGTGAATTCTCTCACCCTCCCTACCATGGCCTATACCCCAGTTTCTTGAATGCATATATAAATAAAAGTAAACCTTTAAAAATAATTAAAAATTATAAAGCATATATGGAAAATTCCACTGCAATCAAATATTGAAAATGCAATGGAATACACTGAACATATGAAATGATTATTAAATGTTAACATGTTGTGTCTACTAAAAAGGCATAAAATGAAAGATCTGCTTGTATACAATTAATTGAAAATATTTTCTGAATTTTATTTATATACATACATTAGTGTTACATTTCTTATATCACACATCTTAGTATGTCACTTTTATAAACAACGCAAGGTATGTGGACTTTGGCGTATGTAGAGCAGTATCATCTAGCCATCTGGTCTCTAAGTCCCTCTCAAATGCTATTGATATAAATTTTCTCCATATTCTTCACTATATTATTAAAAACTGGTTCAAATTTTAAAATCATGCTTTTTGTAACTGTTATTGAATATTCTATCGTAGCATACTTCAGAATGGTCCGCTATGCATTCAATAGCCTATAATAAGGAACAGCCTGCCAGACAGGAGATTGGCACGAGTTGTATTTGCTGCAACTACAAATCTTATTTCATTTATAGAAGATGGACATGTAATACCAAAATAAAAATCACCTTCAGTTTCTGAATTATCTCTTCAGATGTTATCTTGCTTTAAAAAAAAAAAAGTGAAACTTGGGAGTCCAGAAAGATTACAGCAGAATGAATATACCAGGCTCACCTCCTCCATATGTTTACAACCAAATTACACCCAAATAAAGACAAAGATAAAGAACAGAGAATTACTGTCGACGTGCCACAGTGAAGAGAGGTAGAAAAAACTAACTCAATTCTGGAGTAACGCAAGGCGACGCAACACATGAGAAAGAGGCCGATTGCCTTAGGAGCCTCTCTGCTGTTGGTAACTAACCAGCACACACCCACATTGAGAACTATAGAAACAGGAAATTATACTGGAGAAAGAGTTCATGGATAGGGCCTTCCATGGTGGCACAACAGGTTAGGACACAGCACTGCAAGCAAGCTGCAGCTGCTTCAGTGAGAGTTTGATCCCCAGTCAGGGAGGTGATCCACATGGCACAACAGACCTCTCCTGACCATCCCACTACTCCCCTTACCAGTGTTCTTCGTAGATTTGCCTTTTCTGCTCTCCACTCTATCTCTAATGAAGTCTGTCACAAATAATGCACCTCTGGCTTGTACCCCAGTTCTCTATGCATAATAAATAAATCTTTAAAAAAAAAAAAAAAGAGTTCATGGATAGAGTGTACTGCTGGAGAGCTCTGGGAGTAAGGATGAAGGGTAATGATTCCATAGGGGAACAATTAGACCTGGAACTGGCAGAGGGGGCTAGCTCGGATGACTCATGTTTCCTTACTTAACGGCTACTAGTTGAAACCTGTATGTGATTTACTAATGACCTGCCTTACCCACCTGCCTCCAATTCAAAGTCAAATTAAAAGCAAATACTATCATTACATAGGGTTTGAAGTGCCTGGATGCTATGAAGTACCCTGTGGAAAACTCTAAAGACAAATAGAACACTTTCTGGTAAGTGACTCAGTCTCAGTTGTAATTCCCATCCTGTATGCTACTTCCATGGCTCCATCACCACTTAGTGATTTAGTCTGGCAAGAGATTGTTCAAGACATTTTGGCAGTGGAATTGGCCATAAAGAGATAACTCTACATCTCCAGGTAATCTCTGCTTAAAGCCCTTAACCATCACTGTAGTTGACTTTTCCTTCACCTCCTAATCCATTTCCCTCCTACCTATTACTCTATATAGGAATCAGTACCCCCTCGGTTATCTGAACAGATGTGCAGTCATTGCATTGGTCTATGAAATAACAGACACCTAAAAGTCCTGGGTGGAAAACTAAGATTGTATACAGTTACTTACAAGTATGGGATAAAGCAAATTTATCAAGATACTAAAAAGCCTAGTCCCTACTATAACTCATAAAATCTAGAAATGACAAGAACATAACATAAATCACGGTTGTGAATGTTGCCTATGACCAACATAAGCAGGCATTAAAAGCAGAAGGAACAGACACAAGCAGAATTTTCTAACATTCATCCAACCATGCAGCTCACATATCCTTCTAATAAACTGACAAAATTCTGGAGAAAGATAGCTGTGACTTTACTAGGTTTGTCCTGCCCACCTTAAAATCCACATTTTTCAGAATTTACTATTATGGAACAGGAAATGCCTCTCCTATAAACACTGATTTCTAGGTTACATTATATTCTAGTCTAACAATATTCTTTTATTTATCCCTTTAAGCACAGTTTTCTAGTCTTTACTTTGTACAGACAGAAATTAATTTTTTAAAATGTATAACTTGTATTGTTTTTTTGTGGCAAAACCACTTAAAATAAGATCTACCCTCTTAACAAAATTTTAAGTATATATCACACTATTGATCAACACTATACAATATAGTCATCTTATTTAACTAAAACTTTATACCCTTTGATTCTCAACCTCCCAAGTCCCTTCCCTCTAATACTGGACAACCAGAATTCTGTTCTTTTCTTCCATGAGTTCAACTAAAGTAGCTATCTCACATAAATGGATCATATAATATTTGTCCTTTATGAATGACTTCTTTCATTTTACATAATATCCTTAAGCTTGTACATGTCATATATTATAGTCATACCAAAAAAAAAATTAAATCAGATTCCTACTTTACTCCATACACAAAACTACATTCAAAATGAATTCTGAATTAAGGTTTAAGTCTGTATAATTCCCAGAGATAAAAGCACAGGTGAAACTCCTTTACATAAAATGAATGATATAACATACACTTGTTGACACATTATAAAAATTTTGATAATATGCTACAAGTCTTTACACTGCTGATAGTATTGCCATAAGCAACATTAAAATACACAAATAGGTAGATGGATTATTGTACAAATTACTTCAAATATACTAATACTTTATTTTGCAGCAAGTGCATTATTATGGGTTATTTGCAAGACTACTAAACATTAAAATCTCAGATGTTCAGGTTAAATTACCATAAATAAATATAATTATTATAACTGAACCTCTTACTTACATCAGTCAGATGACCAAAAGTTGGTTGAGCTGTTTGAAGCATAAGTTGTTTGGTTACTGGGTCTATTTCTAGAGAAATACCAAAGAAAGTATTTAGAATTACTGAAAGTAACAAAAACAAAAAACAAAATAGAATAAAGTTGTTAATCTTATCTTTATCAATATTCTTACATAGAAAACAATGTTGGATTTCCTCTGTAATAAAGGATGCTCACTGGCATGATAATTTACAAATATAATATACATAAATAAGAGGATAATACATATAAATAATAAGTGGTTCAATGACACTTATTCCTGAATTCACATTTATAGACAACCATATCATTGCTAAGAATTTTAGCATAGATTATTGAACATAATTTGTACAATGTTCCTTATATCAGAATTAATTTGCACTTAATATGTGACAGGTATTATTGGTAACCTCTGCAGAATACATTACCTTACCTTGCCTTAATTAATCTCCATGAAAGAAATTAAAAATACCAGATTTTGGGCCCTCGCTGCTGGCGGCACTGTGGGTTAAAGCACAGCACTAAGAAGTTAAAGCCACTTCAGCATGAGTTCAAACCACGCCCACATGGCGAGGCAGACCTCTCCTGACCCGCCCGCTGCTCCCCTCAGCAGTGTACTTCGTAGATCTGCCTGTTCTGCTCCCTGCTCTGTCTCTGGTGAATCCTATCACCCTCCACATCTCTGGCCTGTACCCCAGTTCTGTATGAATAAATAAATAAACCTTTAAAAAATATATTTATGTATAAGCAATTTAAATCATAGAAGAGTATATGTAACTAAATTAAAATTAAGAAGCAGCTTCTAGTATGCCTAGAGCATTATTACAACTTTTAAATTGTATTTAAATGCAAAAAAGAAACCAGGGGTGGTCATTAAATAAATATATTTAACTGAAAAAGGTTGCCTCTCTCCTACTCTCCACCTGTAACCACCACAGGCAAGAATTCAAAGTGGGAAGATTCCACCTCTGAAATGTAGTGGACTCTGACATTCATAAAACTTTTCACTCTTTCTAACATTTTAACAAGCAAAGAGGTATACTTTTGAAAAGGTAGGTGCAGAAGCCATGTGATTCCATTTCAGTAATTATGATAGCCATAAAAGAATTATTGTTTCCTTTTCTTTGTAGCTTCAGAGAGCTCTCAGGAGGGACAGCTGAAAAAGTAATGTCAGATTGATGCACAGAATGTGATTCAAAGGATCCTGCTGTTCATAGGTTTTCCTGAAGAATAATGCCCTCAAGGGTAGATATATTTTTATTATAGTGCTTACATGAAGCTCTGCAACCTCAATAATGGTTATAGAAATGGCACTATGTCTGGCTTCATTGATCAAAAAATTGACAAATGAAGGGTTTCTAAAAAAAAATTATGCTGTTTCTCATTTGTTCTGAAAATTTGGTGAAATACATTTATATATTTTGAATGTCGAACTGGCCTTACATTTCTAAAATAAACCAAACTTGGTTGTAGTAGTCATTTCTATATACTCCTAGATTCAGTGTTTTAATACATTGTTATAATTGTGCATGTTTATTTATGATATTGCTCAATAATATCTTTTCTTGTAATGTCCTTCACAAGTTTTAGTATAAAGGCTAATTAAAGAAATTTAGGAAAGTTTTCCCATTATATCTTTTAAAAAGGTTTGGCAATGTATAATTTAAATGCTTGATAGAATTCATCATTACAAAACTCAATGACCTTTGGGGAAGATTAAAAAGTATCTTAATTTCTTTAATAGACAAAATTATTTACATTTTTTATTTCTTCTTACGATCACTTTTCTAAGGTTTTTTCTCTAGGAAGTTGTTTATTTTACCTAAATATTCAAATGAATTGACATATATTGTTTCATAATAGCCTCTTATGGCCTTTAAATATAAGAATTAATCCTAAAGGATGTTTATGAAATGGTACCACATTGCTCTAGATTTATTCTGATTTGGAAATATTCATTAATGTTATTTCCTATTATCTAATAAGGCTATTTTGGTTGAATTGTAATAGTATTTGAAATTGCAACTGTTTTCATTATGTGTGCTGGATGCTAGGCCATAATCAAGTATTTGATTTGTATTTTGTCCAGTTTTGTGAGTGATCATTTCAGTTTATTGAAAGTATTTTTTTTAAGATTTATTTATTTATTCATACAGAACTTGGAGGTACAAGCCAGATGTGCAGGGGTGGTGAGAGGCTTCACCAGAGACAAGAGTGGGGAGCAGAACAGGCAGATTGATGAAGAGGTCTGCCTCACCATGTGGATTACCTCCGGGGCCCGGGAATCGAACTCACACTGATGCAGCTGTGGCTAGCTCGCAGTGCTGTGTCCTAACCCATTGCGCCACCAGGGAGAGCCGAAAGTATTTTTTTAAAGCATGTAAGTTTGCTTAACTAATTTGGTTGTTTGTTTCTTAGGTGTCATTTCTAGAATCATTGCCTAATAGAAAGCCATAAATATTTACATGTATATATTCCTTCTTTGTTTCAAAATATTATGATTTGATATTAATTACCAAAAATATGTAAGTTTGGCAATACCACTTCACAACTCTTTGAAAATGTTTGATATCAGTCCCTTTTCAGGTGTTTACTATGCAAATACTCCCTCCCTTTCCACAGGGGCCTCTGCTTTAGTTAAAGTGTCTTACACTGTGCAGCTGCACCAAAGCTTTTTAGTTTAATGTGATTGCAGTTGTTTATATTTTATTTTGCTTTCCTTGCTGCTGGATTCGAATCTGCAATGATATCTCTGAAGTGTATGTCATGGAGTGTTTTGCCTGTGTTTTCTCCTATGTGTCTTATGGTTTCAGGTCTTAAATCTAAAGTCTTTTATCTTTTATCCATTTTGAGTTGATTTATATTAAAGTGATAGGGTCTCCCTGGTAGCAGAGGGATCAAAGTCTCAGTGCTATCAAGCTATCACCAGCCACTGCAGAAGGAGTTCATTCCCTGGCCAAGGAGCTGACCCAAATGGCACAGCAGAACTCTCCTGACCTGCCCCATTCTCCCCTCAGCCATGCATTTCAGTAAATCTGCTTGTTCTGTTTCCCACTCTGTCGCTGGTAAATCTTCTCACCTCTGCATCTCTGGCCTAGATCCCAGTTCTTACATGCACAACTAAATAAAAGAATAGATCTTTAAAAAAAAAAAAAAAGGAGAAAATGGTTTAGTTTCATTCTTTTGTATGTAGCAGTCCAATTTTTCCCAACACCATTTATTGAAAAGTCTTCCCTATTCCATTCTATATTCTTCACTCCTTGTCATAAATGATTAGGTTTCCATATTTGTGTTGGCTTATTTGGGGGCTTGCAATTTTACTTCATTGGCCTGTAGCTCTGTTATTGTGCCAGAACCATGATGGTTTAATAGTATATAATAAGCAAAATATTGATATAGCAATAGCAGGGAATACTAGCACAAGCAATACTGAGCAAGTGAGGCCATGTAATACTTTCTGCTTGATTAGATAAAGTTTAAAATAATCAGTAATAACAGGGATTAACTTTGAAGATGCAGATGGGTGTTATAAAATACTGGAGAAGTCAAGAAATGGGCTTTTGGTGTGTTTTAAGAGTTGAGTTTTTACTCTATATCAGTCTTAGACTGTGTAACATGGGTAGTCCTGTAGACATAATCAGTTACAGTATGTGAATCTACCATTAGTGAATTATTGCTAAATATATGGACTATACATTTGTTATACTTAAACAAAAACAAAGGAAATGGTTGCGTTCCATATGATTTCAATGTTTCACTAAGAAATAATCCTATAAGAAACATTAAATTTTTACTTAAAATCATCTCTTTGTACATAATATTAACTTATATTAGCCAAACATTTTCCATATACTATTTCTAATCAATGAAATGATACTTTATAGTAAAATTTATTCTAACATTATTGATTTTAAAAAATAGCATTTTATATAAATTAAGGACCTGCTTAATACAAACCACTAAGTATTTAAGATTGGATTTGCACTTAAATTTCTCTCAGTTCAAAGCCTGTATTTTTTTAATCTATTCCCTCTCCTCTTTGCAATTATCATTGAGTGCATTAAGTTCTAAAAGAGGAATTTTGGACAAAATCATTATTTTCTAAACGAATAAAAATGATATATATTTTTTCCTTAGCCAAACATTTTAAGCAGTAATAGAAATTTTGAAGCAGAAAGTCTTTCCTTCCTTTTTTCAGATATGATTCAGCCCAGTTATGATCAAAGCAATTGCCAAAATGAGTAGCTGATGCCCTAGGCAATGTCATGCACAGAAAAGAAGCAAAGATGTTACTTTGATATGGAAGTCCATTACATTTCAAAAAGTTACTGAGAAACACTGCAACCTACAGCAAAAGATTAAGCAATAAAGATGATCTATTAGTAGCAAATGAAGGTCTAGATGGTAAACCGACTAATAGTCAATGCCTATGCATTCTTATCTATTGGTAAGAGAATGTTAACAATGCACTCTTTCAAAAAGTATGTAAACATACAAATACAACTTTAAACACCGACATACTGTGAATACCACACTGATTTCCAAACATGGCATAGATTAAATTAAAAAGAACTACACTTAAAAGCAAGATATTTGGGAATATCTTCAAACCAGCATGAACTGCCCGAATTGATTTTAGAAATTTGCCTCAAGAAAAATAAACATTTTGCTACATAATGTCAGCTTCATAAATCTTACCCAAGACTGGAATAAGTATTAGGAAAATAGGACTCAATTTTAAATTTTTCCAAGACCAAGAAAAAAAGAAAGAATATTGACACTAGAAATTCTTAAAGTACCACCTACAAGATGAACACAACAGTGTTGAAAATAATTGATCAGTCCATTTTAGAATTGCTGCAGTTTGTCAGATTTTACACAATCATTAATTGAAGATTATATTGCACCATAAACAGACTATTCTACTTTTGAAATCAACTTTCATGCTCCTAACTCATTTTCCCAGCCCTAATTGATCTTCTATACTTCTTGACAAAAAAAAATTCCATCTAGTGACCTCCCTGCTCTATTCTTCTTCCCTCTTGATCTAATGCCATCCTTGATACTGAGTTTTTGTTCATGCTCTGCCACAGCCCTCAACAGTGAAATTGCTAGGAGCAATTCATGCTGTAATAGTGATGTTGGTTCATTTGGATATCTGGATTATAAAAATCAATAAATCACAATCATTTAGTGTTGACTCCTATTTGTACTATAAGCAAATCACACCATGTGGTTTAGAAACATTTACTTACCAACTGAAACAACCACTGTCAAAACACCTTAAGTTTTCTATCATCATCCCAGCTGCTCCAGAACCTATGGTCTTCTGCTACTAAATACATGATGAGTGACACATCAAGATTTCTCAGGACCCTGCTCTGAAAAACCTTCAGAAAGGATAAGGACTGGAGCTCTTCCAAACACTAAATATTTCTAATAACAGTCCTCCTATTTGAATGAACCTTTGTTTGACACAGGGACTTTAGAATGGTTTCATAATTTAGCCAAGGAAACCCAGAATATGAGCATGGGTCCAAGATTTGGAACCGTTCCAGGGTGAAATTTCTTTTAAAAAAAATACTCTTTTCATGAAAAAAGTTTATATTCAATTCATTGTCTTTTCTTCACACAAATTACAGTTTTAACATTGGGAAGCTCTAGGAGAATTGGAAGCAGAAAGTTCAGGTGACTCTGAAACCACAACACAAACGTGCATAATGGACATGCTGGTGTTGCCTCTGGGCATAGTTCTTTAGTCCTCATATCCTTAGGACCAACACACATTTGGCAACAGATTTAAAAATCTTGCTCATTAATCATCATGCTTCATACTTATGCATAAAGAAACATGAGGAATAGCAAAAATAACTATTGTCTATGGAATCAACTGTGGGTAAAGAAATAAAGCAACTAAAAGACATGAAAAGAAAACAAAAAATATACTTGCTCCATTAAAATAGATCAAACAAATAGAAACAGCAATTGTATTTTTATGTCTAACTTCAAGCAGGAAAATTCTCCTAAGTTTAATTAAAGAATTAAACAGAGAACAAGAATAATATGACAAGAATTAAAAATATCCCAGGAAGAAAACAATTTTCACTCCCAGGAAAAAAGGTAAGTCTGAAATTATAGCAGTAAAATCAGTTTGTTTTAGATTTACTCACTCTCTTGGTCCAAAAAGAGTACTAATAATAGAGTTAAAGCCCAATAAGTTATAGGAGAAACTAAGAACACCATATAGGAGCTTATAGGCAACTCTGTTTGCTTCTTAATGTACTGAGTATGGTTAACATGGTGAATTGAAACTTCTAAAACAGAGGAATTATGTACAACCCTACAGACCTCTTTGAGATTTGGTAAGACGAATATCATGCTGGGAATATAATAAAAGGTTTAAAGAAAAGATGGATGGTATAAAGCAATCTATAGTGTTACAGATATGCATTCAGTTGAGACTAGATATGCATTCAGTTAAAACTAAAAATGTGCTGAAGAGTAATTGAAGCCATTAAGAGGATCATCACAATATATATCTAATGCTGATTAACTGTATACAGAACAAGTAGGTATCATAAGTCATTACTACCTTTCTGATACAGATCAAAAAGCTGGCTCACAAACAAGCTCACATAGTGCTAGAGAATTCCTGTGTTCTGTGGAGGTCTATTTTCCCGAGAAAAGAGTGAGCAGAATATATCAAAACACAAGTAGAAATGCCTAGAGCTTAATTTTGAAAAATGTTTAGCTAACAAAATTCACACATAAATATTTAGATGTCTCTAGAAAATATATACATATAAGATTACAAAAGGTTTCAAATTTATTAACCTAACAAAGGAACACTTACAAAAGGTAAATGTTTGCCCTTAACACGGGTATAAACCAGATAACAATATAAAGATGCTGACATCTAAAATCTTGAGGACATTGATGCTAAAAAGTTAATCATCAACTTTATGATAGCAAAATTGCTGTCATGATCAGAAGTGCAACTATGTCATTTTCTTGTTTCAATAAAAGGAAGATAATCTAAATGAAACTGTGTAATTCTCTAAGCATATTATCAAATTTAGTTTGTTAGTATTTGTTGAGTATTTCTATATCTTTGTTCATCAGAGATAGTGATTTATAGTTTTCTTTTTTATGATGTCCTTTTCTGGTTCTGGAATCAGGATAATGTTGGCTTCAAAGAAAGCATTTGGAAATTTTCCTTCTGAACATTTTTGGGAAGACTTTGAGGAAAATAACTTAACTTTTTCTCTGAAAATTTGTTAGAAATCACTAATGAAGCCATATATCCTGTCCTTTTGTGTTTGGGGAGGCATCTGATTACTGATCAATTTCTGAGTCCTGGTGGGTCGGTTCAGATATTCTGTTTCTTTTTTATTCTGTTTTGAATTGTTGCATATTTCTAAGAATTTTTCCTTTTCTTCTTGATTGCCTCATTCTTTACCACTTAATTGTTCACAATACTCAGTTATGATCCTTTGTATTTCTGTAGTATCTATTGTACCTATTCTGTAGTATATATTGTTCATTTTTAATTTTATTATTTGTGTTTTTCTCTTTATGATTCTGGCTGCATCTTTGTCTATTGATCTTTCTAAAAAGATCAGCTTTTGGTTACACAGTTCTTTTAAATTACTGTTTGATATTTGTTTCATTAATTTTTACTATTTCCTTTCTTCTACAGATTCGGATTTTGTTTATTCTTCTTAGATCCTTTAGGTGCAAACCTAGATTTTTTATTTGTGAATTTTTTTTTCTGAGATAAGCTTCTATTGCTATAAACTTCACCTTCAGTGTGCTTTCTGTTGCATCCCATAGGTTCTAAGTCATATTTTCACTTTCATTATCTCCAAGTAGTTTGTTATTTAACTTTTAAGTTCCTTACTGAACAAACAGATCATGTGGCTTATTCTTATTCTCCACAAATTTGTGTTCCCTCCTTTCTTCTTTGGACTGATTTCTAGTATCATAACATTATTATCAAAGAGTATACTTGAATTCTGTGGATAAAAAAATATACTTTAATATATCTCAAGCACTAAACAAGAATGAGAGGTCTGTCTCTTGTCAATGACTCTCTGATGTCTTATGGGGTCATGAAAAACAGCAGTGGTGAACTCTTAAGTTGAACACAGACAGTTAAGTGAAAGGTAGCACATCTTAAGTCTAGTAGAAGTTTGCCAAATGATTAGACAACATTTTTGTATTCTGATTTACAAGGTATTTGGAGGAATTTTACTTTCTATGACAGCATACATTATTATATGCCAGATTATAGATGAGAAATCACAAAGATACTGAAGAAGGTCTTATTTGTTCATACCTCCAGGGCAGAGAGGAAAATAAATTTAATGGGTGGGATCTAGGCAGGCTCACCTTCCTCTTCCATTAGCTTTCTTATGCTAGACAGAGTGTCTTATCTGCCTTCCACTAGCCTCTATGAACTCTTAAAATACACAGGAAATATTGTGTTTTTATACTTATATAAATTCCCCCTGCCCTCTATCTAGAGAACTTACCAGTAGTTGTAATGAAATCATCAAAGGATGAAAATTAATCATTCTTATGGGATTAATTGTTTTCACAATTAATTACATTGGATTAATTTTTTCACTGAGGGGTGAATGCATGTCGAGAGTGCATCCCACAAATTCATCCAGTGTAAAGTGGGAAGAAAATATTAGAATTTTCTTTGTATTTTATAGTAATAAAGGTAGAACAAACATAAGTGATTATCAAATTTTGAAGTATGTATTGAAAAATGTTTGACAAGATAATTTAAAGATCACTGCAACAATTACTCATATTAAAAAATTAAATATGTGAATAGTCACTAGACTTTTCCAAAAACATATCAAAATTACTGAAGATCTATTATTGTATTTGTAATAAATTGTTCTTAAAGAGACTATGAGTGTTTCTCAAAAAGTTAATTCAATATATCAAAGTTCAAATGTCTCCATTACGAGACCTTCAATTTTTTTTAAATACATCTCTAAGTAATTCTTCTAAACCAACAAAAACACATTATTACGAAGTAACCTATTTGTATTTTTATTTTTAAAAATTCTATAAATAGTATTTTAGCATAACTATATTCATGCAAAGAAAAGTGATTTTACTCCTCAGGTTATTCCTACCTAAGTTAATTTTTCCTCTTTCTTAGATTCCTTCTTCTCATCTACAAAATTAGAAATCTGGGTAAGATCATGAACTTTGGAGAGAATATGGTTGACTCCTCCTCCACCTCTTACAAACTTCTCAGTATTTGTAAAACTGGTTTATGCTCTATACATCTTTGTTTCCTCTTTGCTTTAATACATTTAATAACTCAGGGGGTTTTCATTACAGTTAAATGACATAAAGCAAATAAAGCCTGTTAATACTGTAAACAATCACTAAATGTTAACTATTTTTTAAAAAGATTTAGTTATGCATAAAGAACTGAGGTACAAACCAGAGGTGCAGGGGTGGTGAGAGTCTTCACAAGAGCCAGAGTGGGGAGCAGAAGAGGCAGATCAATGAAGTACACTGCTGAGAGGAGCAGCGGGTGGGTCAGGAGAGGTCTGCCTCACCATATGGATCACCTTCGGGGCGGAGTATTGAACTCGCACTGAAGCAGCTGCAGCTAGCTTGCAGTGCTGCATCCTAACCTGCTGTGCCACCAGGGAGGGCTAAATGTTAACTATTTTAATTACATGCAGCTATCTAATAAAATACACAAATACAAAATTCTATTTCTGTATATGACCAAATGTGTGGCAGACAAAAATTTTGAAAAGTGCTTTGATATGTGTCAGGATATTTTTAGAAAATAATTATTTTTATACACATTTTACTAATAAAAACATTAGGATTTAAGGATTAGAGTAATGTGTTACAGTCACAATCACAGAAAATGTTAGAGCATAAATAAGAGCATTTTACTTTTTAACTGAAAAATTCCTGATCTTCTTACCATATCATACTGTCGTCAATAAAGAGGAAATTAATGAAGTGAGGTATAAGGTTCATAGAAAAAGTTTTTACATAAGTCATAGAGAATAAGCATGATTTTAATATGAAGTTAGAAAAAAAGTGTTTTTACTGTCAAAAAAAGAGCTGTATTAATGTATGAGAATTTCTGCTGTAGGGAATAGCACCTAAAAAGCTCAATTTAATTGAATCAAATGAATATATAATGTAGGTCAGGTGAGTTAATAACAAATTGTACCATTCTAATTCTATGCCTCACTATAAAACAATAAGCATGATAATTGAATACCCCTGGGTGAAAAAAAAAATAATTCCTTCACTGCTATAGTTTATTCTATAATATGTTGATTTAGAATAAGGCTACAACACATGTGAAGTCTCTCAAGTTCACTGGTCACAGTTCTTGTGGAAACCCTTCTTAAAATCTCTAAAAGCCTTTTCATTACTAGTTGAAATTTTACCTTTGGGAAAGGAATGTAACCTTTTTCAGAGCCTGGTAAATCATAAATCTTGTTTCTCTCTACCTCTCCAAAAGTCTCTTATAATCTCCTTTAGGCTGCTTCAATCTTCTTTCTGATACTCAAGGTCACAATCGTTACCTTCTCAGAAATTTTGTGACTGTTCTTTTGATTTAGAATGTTCATTTTCAGATCTTCACACTAATTGGCCTTTTCTAATCATGAAGGTTTACCTCAAATGTTACCTTCTTAGAAAAGGATCCTGGCCCTTCCTGGTGGTGCAACCAGCTGAAGTGCAGAACTATGAAGCTAGCCACAATGATTAGAGCACAAGGTCAAACTGTGGCGGGAAGGTGACCCACATGGTGTGGCAGACCTCTCCTGACCTGCCTGCTGCTCCCCTCAGCAGTGTTTTCAGTCTGTCTGTTCTGCTCCCTGCTCTGTTACTAGTGAATCCCCTCACCCCCACACCTCTGGCCTGTACCCCAGTTCTTGTATGCATAAAGAAATGAATCTTATTTTTAAAAAAACACTGAAAAAAAAGGAAAAGGATCCCTCGAATAAAAAAGTACCTCTAGGCATACTTTAGTCCATTAACTGTTACTATTTTTTTTTCTTACCCATCTGAAATAATCATTAGTTTTCTACTTTGTTTTATTTAATTGTACATGGTCTATCTCTTCTCTCTGTAGAATATAAATTGATGGGATTAGGTTTTGTCTGGTGTCATTACCCTTTACATTATATAGTACCTAGGTAATGTAGATGGTCAAAACTATTTGTTGACTCAGTGAGTGATGAATGGAAGTGAGGATTTGAACAACCTTTATTCCACCCCCAACCCTAAATTACAAGTATGCAAATAATAAAAAATAAAATCCTTCCTCCCTTGAACAGGTAAGTAATAAGAACTTCTTTTGTAGGCAAAGTTACATGCCTTGCCTTTTGAGTTGAATGATGATTATGTTCTGTAAACATATTCAAGCATCTCAGTTACCAATGACTTTGAACAACAACCAAATTCTGTTTTGTGCTCTTGTTGCATTTTCTTTTTTCCTCCCTCTCAGGGGAAGACTTTATTTATTTTCCTTTTCTTCTGTTTTTTTTTTTTTAATCATTCTTCATTTTGTGCATTTTTTCTTCTTGGTTGCAATCCCCATTTTCTCCCCACCACCAATTCACCTATGTGTCATCACCATAGTCCTGTGTACTCTTCCCAGCTCAGTTTTGATCCCATTTCCCTTTCTGCCCATGTAAAATGTCTCTGGTTTATAGTTGTTTGTTGTTTCATTTTTACTTTATTGCAATTGCTCTTTTTTTTTTCTTCTTCTAGTGATCCCTTACACTCCTGTCATGTATCTTCCAGTATTTTTCTTTTTCTTTCAGGTTTATTTCACTAAACATGATCTCTTCAGTTCCACCCATGTTGTTGCAAAAGGCACAAGTTTCTCTTTTTGATTGCTGAGAATAATCCATTGTGTATATGTACCACATCTTTTTAATCCAGTCATCTATTTTGGGTATTTCAGTTGATCCCATGTCTTTCCTAGTGTAAATAGTGTCAATAAATATGGGAGTGCAGGTGTCCTTTTGAATCAGTGCTTTTGTGCTTTTGGATAGATAACTGGGATTGCTGGGTCATATGGAAGCTCCATTTTTAGCAGTCTGAGAAACCTCCAAAAGCTTTCCATAGTGGTTGTACTAGTTTGCATTCCCCCCAGAAGTGCAGGAGAGTTCCTTTTTCTCCACTTCCTCGCCAACATTTGTTGTTGCTAGTTGTTTTAATATGAGTCATTCTCACTGGTGTGAGGTGGTATCTCATTATGGTTTTAATTTGCATTTTCACTATTACAAGTGATGTTGAATATTTTTTCATATGCTTGTTGGCAATCAATATAATATTAATAAAATATCAAATTCAAACCATCCAAAGATTGATGAAAGTTCTGTTTTTCTTAAATAAATGTATTTGCATAAATTTTGAGGCCAACTTTCTCTGTAAATCTTACCTATGCTTTAATATTTTCAAAGAATCCAGATGTACTATATACAAATATAATTTCAGAAACTTAAGAGTTATATTGGATTTCCTGATAACTCTTGTACTCAAGAAAAAATAGAAAATATCATGAGTTTCAATGTCTATGAAAATAAACATATCATTTCACAAAAAAGATAAACTTTTTCTGAAAATCTTATAAAATTGTATCATATGTTGATTATATAAACCTAAACCATTCATAATTGTGCTGTGTAGAAGTTTACTGACAGACTATTGATATTTATAATATCAGAGAATGAAGGATACTACTTGTCTCTGGACAGATAAAGTATCATGTAATAAGGAGTTATACAGGGTTGACTGATTTTCAGTGTCATCAATGTTACAAAATCACAAGTTGTTATCTAGTTATGGAATCACCAAAAAAATCTATTTTTGTAGTAATCCTAAACTAAAAAAAAAACAAAACAACTAACCCAGAATTTCTGAAAGTGTTTGGAAATCAAATTGATAATGCAATTAAAATAAGAGACATGTATGTACTTACTAAATAGGTCTTTATCTTCAATGATTGCCAATTCAACCTCATTTCCTGTGACAACAGTGCATGTGAAAGGAATTTGAAGAAGAACACTAATTTCACCAAAGGACTCTTTCTCCTGAAGTTTACCCACATAAACAAGTTTTCGAATTTTTTTCTGTAAGAGATAAGATAAATGATGTTTAATGACTAAATATTGATACAGCATTAAAAATAAATTAGAAATGTCATTCATATCATAGAAAATATTTATTAACATGTGTTTAAATTATTGCATTTTCAAGATCCTAGGATACTACTTTGTAAACATAGCATAATTTAGTATGTTTTGTAAATCACCATTTGTGAACTCAGCTCTAGTACAAAGCACACTCAGACTAAAAAAGAATAAAGAAAAAGTAGAGTGCTAGAAATCAGATTGATGGGATTAATTGCAAAAAAAAAAAGTGTATTACTTCCCTGACTTTCCAGTTTTAATCAAAAAGAAACATGAGGAATGAATTTGACTCAGGGAACTAGAAATTTATGTTCGAATTGTAAATCTTGATGATAAAGACTTGTATGCGTGTTTCTGTATAAAGAGTTGAAACTCCAAATTATTTAGGGAGAATCCATCAGCATTGAAGTGGGGTTCAGTTGGTAAGTCATAGGATCAAAAACAAAACAAAAACTAAGGTGACAGGAACTCAAAAAAGGTAAAAACCTTTAGTAAGTATGTTGGGATCAAAAACCAGTATCTACTGATGAACTCAGATTAATTAATTACATATGCAAACCATTATATTGAATATAACTAGTGCAGAACTCAATTAAGTTTATATATTAATTTTAATTCCATTTAAGACAGTCTAGCCATTAAAGGATAGTTTTCTATTGTTATGTATTCATTAACCTTTGTTCTAGTTCTTAAAACTAAAATAATGGAGAATGTACTTTTTAGGAGGGTTTGGTGTTTTTACCCACCATTTTTTTGTAATTCATCCATATTCTTGTATATATCATTAATTTTAATTATAATGAGACTATATTATAATGTTTCTATTCACCCATTTATCAATGGACATTTAGATTACTTCCAGTTTTTTATGTAGGCAGAATTATATCTTACTGTAGATATGTGTTTTCACTGCTCTTGAACAAGTACCTATAATGAAATTACTTAGTCTTTTGGTAAGTATATCTTAGATTAGCTGATATGCTTATAGTAGTACTTTGTTGTAGTTTTAATATTTTTCTGATGAAAAAGGATGTTAAGATTCTTTCAATATGTTTACTTGCCATTCCAATGACTCAATATATTTTCAAACTTATCTTTCATTCCTATACTATCTAACAACTCAGTGAAAAGAAGGGGGAAATGATGGATAAAATTTCGGAAAAGACAAATTTCCAATACCCTATGAAAAGTTTTCCAAATCCTTCATTTATTAGAGTAAGTAAAGAACACCTAAGTTTAAAACTTACCACTTTTGATTGTTGTTTCACAAGTCCTATAATAGTTCTGTAAACTTCACAATATCCAGAATTAACATAAGCCACAAAAGAAATTATATTTCCACTTTCCACTATCACTGAAAAAGATAATATTTTATATCATATTTTCTTCACAATAAGAAATTGTTTTAGATACTATGATAATACTAGGTGACAAATTCAATTCAATAATCATTAATGATAAATTTCTTAATAGATGCCATGAGTAGGCAGTTCAGCATATGATAAAATCTTTACATTTATTATATTTATATCTGTAACCTAACAGAAATGAACAATGAGAAGATTTTTAATATAAAGGCAATGATGTACTATAGGTATTGTAGAGGAACAGAGTATGGGACATCCCTATTTGGAGCAATCGCCTACTTTCATGGTATAAATATTCTCGCTATGACTAATTTCAAAGTGGCAGTGTTTAAAAACTATTTAACAAAAATAAATATTTAATAATTGGTTATGTAGAGGCTATTCCTCAAATCCATACAAGCATTTTACTAAATATAGGTTTAAAACAGTGTTACATAGCCACACTGGATTGGCTTAAACCCCACTGTGACAATACTTAATATGATCTTAGCTAAATTACTTCTCCAAGTTTCAGTTTCCATCTGTAAAGTGGCAAAATTTGGAGTCCTTACTCTATGTACGCATTAATAAAGTACAGTAAAGTTATTAGCATCTTACCTGTGTAATAAGTAATGCTATTAATATTGTTTTAATACTGTGTAATAAATTGTTTTTAATACATTATTTTTTCAAGCTTGTGAAGTTATACTAATTTTAATTTATACTTGAAGATAAACTGGGTGCCTTTATTGCTATTAATGAATTAAAAAGTAGTTTAAATTTTAATTTTAATATACCTAATTTATGTAACATGTTTGATTATCGGCATAATTTAAATTATAAAACTAATACAAAATATTGAAATTACTATTTCAAATCAACTCTGTTTGTTCATTCTGAAAAATACCAATATGTCATTCTGAAAGACTTAATAGTGATAACCTAAATATAAGGATACACATGCACCTTTCCCATAATTTTATAGACTATTAGCAAAACTATATCTCTAATTACCAAGCATTCATTTAGAGTAAGAGGGTATATATAAGCAAGATAAATATTACTAATGTATTAAATGATAAAGAAGCTAGATAATAACCCTAATCTTTAGATATTATGATTTAAAAAGCACAATAATTTATAAATATAATTATCATCATATAAAATTAAATATCAACATGCAATGGAAAATACTTTTAGATAAAAACTGATATGTTTATGAGAGCATGCAATCTCCTTTTCCTCATACACTATTAACATCTCAAAGTTCATAATAAAAATACTAGATCATTTTATTGTGCAATCCATTAATTTTGCTTAAAGAAGAGTTCACAGTAACACTTAAGTTGCCTGATACTATATTCCCTAGAACCAAAACCAAACAATGAATTTACAAAAATAGTGTTCCTATATATCAATAACAAACTGGAAGAAGAAAAATATCAAGAAAACTCTTCTCTGCAATTGCATCCAAAAGAATTAAATAGGAATAAGCTTAAAGGATTGATGTTGTCTGCTAACACTAGACATGGAATCTGTACAATTTCTTCTGTCTTAACTTGTAATGGCTCCAAGTACCAGCAATTGGCTTCACTTTGAGACTGGAGATGGAGGAAAATGGGTTCAGAGTAGGGAGTAGGGAATAAAAAGAAGATTTAATGTCAAATCTGGTTGTTCTTCGGATTCCTATTTGTCAAGGACTGACAAATCATATTGTTATTTTTTGTGAAATAATTCTATGAATATATTCTTTTAATAATTCTTTACTTGGAGTAGTCTCTAATAAATGCTCTAAATTTAGTTATTTTTTATCCACATTTCTCTGTATTTCTTCAACCAACAATTATTTATGCATATTTTTTCCAAATCTCAAATTTGTGAAATTAAAATGTCAATTTACTTTTTATTTTTTACGTAATGTGACATGTATATTATATACACAAAATCTGCCATGAGTTCAGAAGAAAAAGAATAATTGGAAATTAGATAGTCAATGAAAATTTCTTTTGATAAGTATTTCTATTCATAAATTAATTTCCCCTATTTTTTAAAAAGATTTATTTATTTATTCATACAGAACTGGGGTACAGGCCAGAGATGTGGAGGGTGAGAGGATTCACCAGAGACAGAGGGGGGAGCAGAACAGGCAGATCTAAGAAGTACACTGCTGAGGGGAGCAGTGGGCGGGCCAGGAGAGGTCTGCAGCGCCATGGGGTCACCTCTGGACCAGGTGGGGCTTGAAGTCATGCAGAAGTGGCTTTAGCTTCTCATTGCTGTGCTTTAACCCGCTGCACCACCAGGGAGGGCCCAATTTCCCCTATTTAACCATAAATGTCATTTAGCCATATAAACCTACATTTTTAAATAATGAAAAGATAGTTTTTAATATTAGTAAAGTTTCTTTAATATGTATGCTTTTTCCTAAGGAAAATATGTTCAGAAATTTCTCCAAGTGGAAAATGAAGTTCAAGAACAGTATTCATTAATACTATTCTTTTATAGTTTTCTTTTATTGTAAGTATATTTTTATAAAAGGTACTGAGATTTATTCAACCGCATCAGTCTACCTGATCCTAAGATACACTTCTATTCCAAAGAGTGCTCTTTCTGTTAGGCTAATGGACTGGTCTTTATCTTAATTAGGATGTCCTTTAACAATCTTTCTAATCACTAGTTTCCATTTAAACTAAGACCTTAACTGTTCTAGTGATGATGCTAATTGCTAGTAGGGAATTATCTGTCTTATCATGACTCCTTCTAACTGACCTGAAATTAAAATAAAATAGTTTTATTAGATTTGTGACTATTTCCTAAGCATATTTTAAACAGCAGAAAGGAAAAGAACAATGCCTGATATTCAGTTTCTGGGAATCCTTCTGATTTTCTTCTCATTTGTCTTTAAGATAAGATCCAGTCTGTTCTTTTCATAATGGTCTGTGATTTCATGTTTTAGAATATGAGTCTGGATTTTGATGAGGCTCTTTAAAATCTAATTTTTAGATACAAATCAACTTTATCTTCTGAACATTAATGAATATAATCTTTAAATAATGATGATAAAATTGTACCTATGTAGTTCATGACTATATTTTTTATTTAACTCGATTATAATCATTTGCATCTTTCTTGCTATTTGTCAAATTTTATATAACCTAAGGGGAAAGAGTAGAAATGGCAATATTTATCTATTAGTAGATATTATTGGCATAAGTTCTTGGTAATGGTAAGCAGAATTGAAGACTAAAAGAGTAAAATTGAGAAACACAATGAGAGACTGTTTTCTTTTACAGATAATTGTTAAGATTCTTTTTCTAATCAAGAATAGTAACATTTATAATTTTTATTTAAGTGTAAATATACATGTATTTTAATGTCTTTAAATTTCAAACTGCTTACCTCGATGAAAGGGTTTTCTTACGTTTTCATTAAGATAAATAGTTGTCATGATTTTTGTAAAAACCTAAACCAATCACTCACTAGGAAATTGCCCCTAAAAGGAATGGTATTAGTAGAGGATAAGAACAGAGAAACTGGAAAGGAGGCTCCATAAAACTAGGAAACTGGCTCACACAATGCCAGGAGCTGGAGGGGGAGTAGAAGGGATTAACAGCCATTAACCCAGCTTTAGAAACTAAGTTCCTTAGGTGCCAATGCCTAGATTACAAAGCATAAGGCCCCAGCAGGTATCAGGTGGGGACTGTTTAGAGCACACCATAAAGGTAAAGATATGGAGATTGAGCCCATTGTAGATCTCAGGTTCTTGTCAAATTCTACCTGGTTATCCATAACCTAAGGCTCACAGTGAATAAGCCCCTCCCAAAAAGAAGATATCTGTAACAGTGCACATCAGTCCTGCACCTGCCCACCTGTGCTTATGCCGGTGCTTCTTTTCACCAGGTCTCTTCCTCTGCAGGGCAGCTGCCTTCTGCCTGCCCGTGACCTGTTCTATGCCAAGGTTTCTCTTCATAGACCTCCCTCAGCAGAGGCAGCTCTCCTGAAGTCACCCGGCCTGTAACCATGCAGGCTTCTCAGTAAACTTGGCAGTAAACCAGGCAGCTCTTTCTGTCGACTTTCATCTACGCAAGTGTCTTTTACTCTCCTGTCCCTTTCTCCAATAAACCTGCTCTTTTTTTTTTTAAGATTTATTTATTTGTGCATACAGAACTGGGGTACAGGCCAGAGGCTCAGGGGCGGTGAGAGGCTTCACCAGAGACAGAGTGGGGAGCAGAACAGGCAGATCCAGGAAGTACACTGCTGAGGGGAGCAGCGGGCTGTCAGGAGAGATCTGCCGCGCCATGTGGTCACCTCCGGAGCAGGCGGGAATCGAACTCATGCGGAAGTGGCTTTAGATTCTCAGTGCAGTGCTTTAACCCGCTGCGCCACCGGGGAGGGCCCTAAACCTGCTCTTTAAATATAACTAACGTTTCTGTCTCGTGGAGAACTCGCCTGGGAAAATCACCCCATGCCACTGAAAGGGGAAGTTCTGGTGAAATCTTTCCCAGAGTGTACCCAAGGACTCTGCAATCCTAACACATTGATTCCAAAAATGACATCAGGATTCCATCAGAGAAATTGTTTCAGTGTTTCAGCTTTTCCATCATTGCCTTGCCTTCAACATAAAGGGAAATTCCCATGGTGTCTATTTTCTTGGTTGCATTTTTTGGGGGTGTGGGGCTTCTTAGAATTCAGGACAATAGCTTGACCAGTAGCGTAGGAATGTTCCTTTTTCTTCACACCCTCAACTGCATTTGTTTTGTTCTCTTAAGATATATGTGCCCACACCATACCCAACACCATATTTTATATAAATTTATAGTTTCTACATAAATTATGACTTGTTGAGTTTAGAAATGAAAACTGATTCTTGTCAACATAGTAAAAAAAAAT
This sequence comes from Condylura cristata, assembly GCF_000260355.1. NCBI lineage: Eukaryota > Metazoa > Chordata > Mammalia > Eulipotyphla > Talpidae > Condylura > Condylura cristata. Next base: position 35,101,225 of record NW_004567110.1, read on the forward strand.
ATTGTAAAAAAGGACTGACATGTGATCCAAAGTCACTTATATTTATGGTGCCACAGTCATAATAAATCAAGCCTAATAATTGTTATACTTGAGTTTTTTTTTTAAGATTTATTTATTTATTTATACAGAACTGGGGTACAGGCCAGAGGCTCAGAGAGGCTTCACTAGAGACAGAGTGGGGAGCAGAACAGGCAGACCTATGGAATACACTGTTAAGGGGAGCAGCGGGCAGGTCAGGAGAGGTCTGCCTCACCATGTGGTCACCTCTGGGGCAGGCAGGAATCGAACTCATGTGGAAGTGGCTTCAGCTTCTCAGTGCAGTGCTTTAACCCACTGCCCACCAGGGAGGGCCCTATACGTGAGTTTTATTCAACACAGAAAAGCAATATTGAGCAAATCCGGACTGGTAGCAACTCCAAAGATAACTTCTTTATATACATGAGGAGTTGATCATTAAAAATTAATTTTGGTGACATCATGAATGATTGACTACATGTAAGTAAATATAAACATTTAAACAGAAAGATTTAAAATATGTAGGGATCATATGACTACCATTTTTCAAAAATATCTCTGACTTACGGACATCACTTTTTATATTTGCTAGTGCTGTGACAAGTTGATATGTATATATTTACATATCAAGAATGGTTAGTTAAATAGATTACTATATCAGTACATGTCAATGTACATATGTCCATTCATATATATATTTATATACACACCAAGGATGTTTAGTTAATAAATGAGTGTTATATTTAATTTCAATGTGTAATTTTGTGTTAAAATACCAAGTAATTAAACCTGACATTCATACAAAATTCTATTTTCATTTGAAATAGAAAAACTACCTTATCTCATAGTGTTCTTCAGAGGATAGATAGATAATGTAACTTACCCTGCAAAAGATAGTATATCATAAATAGCACAAAATTAACAGAAAAAAAGATTTTCATATTTGTATAGAAAAAGAAAAGCTGTTAAGTTTCTGAGTACCAATCATACATTTTAGTCATAAGTTCCAGTTAATCATATTTATTTGTCTACTTAACAATAATGTCCTGATTAATCACTTCATTCTGATACTACTGAACCATCAACATTAATTGCAATTCTATTACTTAAACAGCGTTATTTCAGACATTAATAATCACAAACTAAATAGACTGGCCTAAAGAAGTACATGAATAGTATGATATACTCATCATTTGTCTTAGTATACATGATAATTCATTTTTCATTACTTGAAATAATTATTTACCTCATTAATTTCACAGTAATTTTTTTTCAAGAAACTTCCAACTTCTCTCTAACTAGGAAAAGAAAAGCAATGTACATACAATGGTCTGATTTTTGCTATTAAGGGGAGAAAACTGATTTCCATCATGCCTAATCTAAGTAAAGACAAAAATGAGGTAATATTGATAGGTTAGAGTTCATTGAATACAAAGGTATTCATAAAACACCACAGTCTGCAGTATCACAGATAAGACATTGGAGGAGAAGAAATAAGCAAACTTCTTCAATAAGGAGATTATACACACTGGCCTAGAAAAAACATATCTTCAGAAAAAACTTGAAAGATTCCTAGAATACCCAGCTTAATTGATTGGAGACAGTCCTCCCAGCTTAACTGACTGGAGAGAACCACAATGAAAGGGAGAGGTAGCTGAATTTGCCTTCCAAGTAGAATATAACAAGATGGGGGGGAGGCAGAACAGCATGGTCTTTTTTGAGAGCAATAAAAAAGATCACAAGAAACTGACCCTGAAACAATGAACGTATGTGCCTTCCCTGGTAGTTCAACAGGTTAAAGCACAGCACTACAAAGCTATTCAGCCACTTCAGCATAATTCATCCCAGGTAGATGACCTACATGGCGCAGCAGACCTCTCCTGTCTCGCTGCTCCCCTCAGCAGTGTTCTTCATCAATTTGCATGTTCTACTTCCCATTTTGTCTCTGGTAAATCTTCTTACCGTCCCTGCACCTCTGGTCTGTACCTCAGTTCTGTATGCATAAATAAATAAATCCTTTAAAAAAATGAACATATGTGCATTACCAGATAAAGAGTTCAAAATAAGCATCATACAGATGGTCAGTGCATTGAAAGAAAGTGCAGCTAGACCACTAGAGGAAATCATAGAAATAAGTCATGAACTAATGAGATTATCAACAGAGATAGAAAATAATGATGAAGAGCCAAACCAAATTTCTGGAACTGACAAATAAATAAAGTGAATTGAAAATTCACTAGATATAATAATAGCCCTTGACCAGTTAAAAGAATCAGAAAACTTGAATTAAGACTTTTGAAATTACTGTGAAGCTAAAATAAAAAATAATAAAAATGAAGTGTGCCTATAGGATTTCTGGAGTATCATCAAGTACACCAGTATATACATTAGAGAAATCCCGGAAGATGAAAAATGCAAAAGAGGATGGATCTGCTATTTACTGGCAAGAAAGGTGCTCTCTTTTGAGATACAGATCATATATCATATTATGAAAGTTTTTACTTACTCTTATTTTATTAGAAGTGTGTTTCAGTGTCAGAATTTCCTCAAATATTTTTTAGTTACTATGAAGATGTAGTTTGATTTTTCTCCCTTGAAACATACTAATAACTTTTTAAAAAATGCATTGAATGTATACTTATCGTTGAATTACTAGAATGAACTATCTTTGTGTTGGTTTATTATTTTTTAATGTGTTAGTTTTTTCTAATATAGAATTTTTATGTTTATATTCACATTTGAGATCCCTGAATTGTCTTTTTAATATAATATTTGTCTGTTTTAGCCTCTATGCCTGTACTGAATTTGATAGACAGCTTTGACATCATCTGTTCCTTAAAAATGTAATCAAACTCCCTAGTCACATAAAAAGTCATACTATTGTTATACGGTGTTTCTCGTATTCAACAAAGATCTCTCCAATAGTCTAGAAGAGGATACTATGACCAATCTTCTAAGACAGACAGGCAACAAAAACAGTAAATTAGATTATAAAATGCCATATACAAAATGAATATTTTGTCAATTTTTGCCTCGGTGTATATTTATTCAAATTATTTCTGAAACAGTCATTTTCTCTTTGTTATCATTTAAGAAAAATAAATGTTATATTTTTATAACTATTTTGTCCATCTTTTCTACATCTTTCCATTGTAATTTTTTTAAATTTGATTATAGGTTTTTCAATTTAATACAGTGGTCATAAGAAGAAATAAGTCATCACATCTCTGACGAGCAAAATATGTACTGAGTGAGTGGTTGATCACTGTCATAAGTCTTGAATTTCACATTCATTATAATCTTTTGATTGAAATTTCCTTTATGATAAAAAGATTCACTCAAATAATGTATATTATCCTTCTCTTAAAAGTATTTCTTATAAATATTTGACAAATAGTATTAATAAGTGAATAAAGAAATTCTTGAGAATAACTACTGAAAGTATATAAATAAAATTACTTGTAAAACATCAGAAAATAATGCATTATTCTGACAATCTCAAATATGATTTATATTTTACATTTCTATGGCAAATATTACCTTCAGATAAATTTCAGCAATATTTTCTAGAACAACTTTGTAAAACAAACATAAATGCATTAATATTTATATAGTATGTTCAAAAAGAGCAAAACCTCTCAAGATCAAAGTTCAAAACCTCGAAAGTCATCTTATCCAAAACTGAATATAAGTACATTGGATTTAATATAAAAGCATTTTCAGGCCCCGCCCTGGTGGCACAGCGGGTTAAAGCACAGCACTGAGAAGCTAAAGCCACCTCCGCATGAGTTCGATTCCCGCCTGCCCTGGAATGCAGGGCATTCCACATGGCGTGGCAGACCTCTCCTGGCCCGCCCACTGCTCCCCTCAGCAGTGTACTTTGTCCATCTGCCTGTTCTGCTCCCCACTCTGTCTCTGGTGAAGCCTCTCACCGCCCCTGAGCCTCTGGCCTGTACCCCAGTTCTATATGAATAAATAAATAAAGCTTTTTCATACTTTCTGAATGAAGAATACTGTTAAAATATAGAAAATGACAATCACTGCAAAGTAAAATAATAATAATAATAATAAATGTAATTCAGAAGTAAAAATACATGCCTTTGAGAGGCTTAAGAGTTACAACCATGACATATAGGGCAACAATTTTATGAATCGCTCTATTTTTTTCTTAGAGAAAACATTAATCTCATAGCTTTAACTATTTTCAAAAAACTGCTGTCAAATTTGGGACTCTTAAAAGAGATCACAAGGGAAATGAAGGTCTTTGGCATGGCTGCCCTCTACTGACCTAAGATTTGTCTTGTTTGAAGAAAGAACTTTTATGGAATATTATCTGAAACTTCTCAATCTTTAAAAAAGTTTTATTTAATGAAAACATTTTTATTAATGTTTGAAAATCAATATTGAACTAATGGATAGTTAGATACTCCTGCAGCTGTCCTATGCATGTAGAAATGTAAAAAAAGTTAAATAGGAAATAAAATGCTATAATCAGAGGTAAATTACCCTAGCAGTTTTATTTTTCTCTCCTTATAAGCACTGTATATATCTACTCTATTTCACAGGTGCTAAAGGTCTATTCTTTTTTTGTCATTAACTATCGATGGGAAAATCCAAACAAATGCTTATTTGTTGATCCCAAATGTACAGTAATGTCACTGATATTAAGTCAGAGGGTCACTATTTAAAGAGACTGGTTGTTATTGTAAGAGAATAGAGACAGTTGTGCCTATGTAACTCACGCGTGCCAGTGAGAAATGGCTAAAACGAAAGCATTACAACCTTGGAATTAGGTATAATTTCATTAAAAATAGGTTATTATTTCAAATGACTGATACAGTGCTTTGAGAGACAGAAAATACAAGAGAATAACTTGCCTTAAATTTTTCTTTTTTTAAATGGGAATGTCTTCCTGTATTGCTGAGTCTGGGAGTTTATAGAGATAGAGGTAGCAAAGAAGATAATACAGAGATAGAGAGATGGGATTTAGATAGTGATAGAGATTGATTTTTTGGCTTTCTTTTCTATAAACTCTGGGAATTTATAAACTTTCTTATAGTTCATGTAGTTACATGAAGGCAGTTGTAAATATACAATATAATGTAAAACTTGTATTGGAGAAATTTGCAGAAAACCAGTAATTTATAGATATGTCCTAATAGCAGATAGTTCTTTACAGGTACAAGGAAATGACAGATCTAATCACTATGCATCTTGTGGGATGCAGAAACAGAGATAATTTGGGGTCAAGAAGTAAAAGAATCACACAGAAGACAAAGCAAACCTAGGCCCCAAATGAGCAAGTGCACCAGTGCACCAACTATGCCCAAGTGCAATATGAATACTTTACAGAAGGTTATGCAATGCTATTTTCTGCTTGGATGAAAGATTTATGTTTGTTCATGTCAAAATCTTATACCCTTTCCCAGCAAGTGTTTCAAAGAGGATTTCACCTCTTTCCAGAGCAGGGGTATGACTCAGTTCCAGGGACAACACATTCCATCTCCCAAGTAGAGGGAACTGTTCAGTGTGTACCTGTGACTCAAGCCCACTAATGTGAAGAGTACCAGTTTGTTTTATTGTTGTTGTTTTTTTCTGGGTCAGGAAAAGAGACTTTTGCAAGGATTACTGATTCTGAGAAAAATGTATCCTGTAACTATTTTTGCCATGAAATGGAGAAACTTGCTAAAAAAAAGGGAGGGAAACCAAAACAAGAACAAAGAACTGGAATAATTAACCATAGTGAAATTATTTCAAATCTTGGATCCAGGCACTCCTGAAAAATCAGTTCCAAAACATCACAACAGTTATATATTTCAGTAAATTATTTTCTCTCTTGATTTATTGTCTTATTTTAGCCAATTAAGCTCAAAAT
>NW_004567110.1:35107679-35120199 GCF_000260355.1 Condylura cristata
ATCAATCTGCCTGTTCTGCACCCCACTCTGTCTCTAGTGAATCCTCTCACCACCCCTGCATCCCTGGCCTGTACCCCAGTTCTGTATGCATAAATAAATAAATCTTTAAAAAGAAAAAGAGAAGATGCTCCCAAGCTAAATGACTGAGACAAATGATGCATGATTACTACCCACTGAATATTCACAGTTAGTAGGCCCCATTTTAATAATCTTATGTGCTTCAATTAATATCAAATGAGTTGCTTTCCAGATGACTGTCAGTTGTGTTTGTTCCATATGCTGCTCACATAATATGAATTTTTCTTTGGAATTATAAATTTTAAATATTAAAAGAATAAATATTCTATGTGAAACTTCATGCTTCTAAGAAAATATTCCAATTAATTATAGAAGTATAGAAAGAAGAAAAAAATTAATCACTAGAAACTTCATTTCATATCCTTCCTTAAAGAATGCTAGCATCCACGAGTTCTTAAAAAAATACACATCTGTAATGTAGTCCTAGCTCAGAAGCCTCATATTCAATCAAAAGATGGAAGATAGGGAACATGTGGTGAATATTTTGAATTAAAATAAAATATTTAAATTATCTATATATCACTTTATAGAATTATTTTTTAACTAAGTTATCACTTTCTATTCCTAACATACCAGTACATTTTTAGCTTCTCAAAAGTTAGTATGCTCAGCTTTCCACTAAACAATGTATGCCTTTAGGTATTTTATATCGGTTCTTCAAAATAGATGTCAAATTTTATAAGGTTAGGTACTAATTTTAGTAACTGCAGACTTTAAGGTTTTATGGATTATAAATGTTTACTGATTGAGTAACAATTCATTTTCATTATAGCATTCTTCACCCATGTCTAGTTTCTGTGAATAGATACATAAGTACAGAATGAAATGTTTTATAAAAATAGTTTCATCTCTGAGAACAATATTAAAATTTAATTTGTAAATATTTTATAATTCACAAAACTAATAATGTTGATTTTTTTATACAGATCTATATTTTCAAAATGGGAAGTTGTGTGGACTAATGCACGACTGATATATTTTCAGGAGGTGTTAACCTAGTAAAATTAATTGTCTAAGGGGATAAGAAAACTTATGTGTTTCATTTCCATTGATTTTCAAAATTTTCTCCTTCATATTGTCAATCACCATTTGCTCTATTTATAATGCCAACCCAAGACTAGAACTTGAGATGTCCTAAGTACAGGAGAGAGAAATGGATGGGTCACTGCACACAGCTGTGCCGATCATTCACTGCACAAGGTGTCTGCTCAGTGGGGTTAGTGTGGCTGAAATCAGCTCATCCTGATCACCATGCTATGTGTCCCACATAGGGTCACATCTGCCAAGAGAAAATTGTGCCTTTTTCTAAGTTTCGCAGAGGGAACACATGATCTAAGCCAGTTGCTTTACTACTCCTCATATGCCTTCCTTTAGACTGAGTCTTCTGTTATTCTGCTCCTCTCCAACAAAACAAGGACCTAATAACCTTTACTAAATATACAATCCAAACTCCCCTTAATCTGTGGTTTTCTAGTGGAATGGATCTGCATCTAATTTAAGATTGCATGTATCTCAAGACTTTTTAAATTTGCTCTGCTCTCTGTAAGGCCCCTTTTTTAAAAAAGGTTTTATTTATTTATGCATACAGAACTGAGGTACAGGCCAGAAGTGCAGGGGTGGTGGACTGATTAATCAGGAACAGAGTGGGAACAGGCAAACTGACAAAATACACTGCTGAGGAGAGCAATGGGTGAGATAGAAGTCTGCTGAGCCATGTGGGTCACCTCCTTAGCCAGCCATCAACTTGTGCAGTGCTTTAATGAGTTGTGCCACCAGGGAGGGCCCTATGATGAGCTTTTTAACCATATTCCTACTTCTCACTGTTTATAATAGACACATTTTTTAGGACTGGAGGTTAAAGGATAAAATATTTTATCCAAGTTTTGTTCTAGGAACCTAGGAGAAGAGGACAGTAATGAAGGAAGTTTGATAGTTTCCAAATATATTATATATATATATATATATATTTACAATTAGTATCTATCTTCTTTGTGGAATATCAAATTATCATTTTTAAGTATTACAATGTAGTTACATTACAATACTAAACTCAGGTTTACAAATGATTTGAAGATTCTTTTCTCAAATAAAATGTCATAAATTGCCTTTATTTACTATTTTCTCTGATGCATATGGAATACAGCTAGTCTGTATAAATTCTACATTAATATTTTTAGAAATATCACTTTATGAGGCCCATTAATGACCATGAAGATGAATGTCTGCAGTATCCCAACAGATATTTGTTAGTCTGATACAGTCTGTTTAAAATGAAAATAAGATGTTGCAAATAAATAAGTATTTATCTGAAGATAATCTTAGCCCACACATATCTGCAAATGTGTGAGTCTAAAGAAAAAAATTTACTTTCATCTCCAAATGTCAGTGTAACAAAAACAAACATAAAATGACATGTCTTGGCCCTCCCTACTGACACAGCGGGTTAAAGCACAGTGCTAAGAAGCTAAAGCCACTTCAGCATGAGTTTGATCCCTGCCCTGGAGGTGATCCACATGGCGTGGCAGACCCCTCCTGACCCACCCGCTGCTCCCCTCAACAGTGTACTTCATTGATCTGCCTGTTCTGCTCCCCTCTCTGTCTCTGGTGGATGCTCTCACCCTCCGCATCTCTGGCCTGTACCCCAGTTCTGTATGAATAAATAAATAAACCTTTAAAAAAAACAATAAAAGCCTATTAGTAATTACAAATTAATTAATGTTATACTAAATGCAAAAGAACACAGTAACAGAAAATGAAGGAAGAAACCTACATCAGAATCAATGGCACCTCTAATCAAACTTGATTCTGGGGAGCTAAGAATTTGTATTGAGGCTAAAAGGTTGATCTTCAAGAGACTGATGTCAAGCAAATGTGATTCAGAATATAGAACTTCAAGCTTCCATTAGGTGGTTTCAAAGTATATATTCTGGGCTGAAACTCTCTAGTTTGGATTTGATATTACTAGAAATCTTTTTACTATTATTTTATTTTTCATTACTAAATTGATTGCTCTGTGCTTGCTGGTATGTGTGAATATGTTTGTTAGTCTCTCTACTTAATATGTTTGCTTTATTAGTCCTACCTGGAGAAGGTGGAGTATAGTGCCAAAAACTGGATAACAATAAAACATATATACGTATGTCACAGATGCCAAGTAAATTTATCATTTTTCTTATACGCATGACATAGCTAAAAACAGGCTGATTAGTGAGATCAATCTATCCGTCGGCAACATTAACCAACACCAGCTGGTTGCCATTTTCCAGTCACTCATTCCTTGAAAGAATGACAACTGGAGGGGTTTAGTTTGTGTGCTACAAATTCAAACAGGCCCAAATTACAAACATTAATGCTTCCATTACAGTTAGGCTCCTTTGCCAAATGAAGAAAAGTAAAAAGACTTCAGAAGTTAAACAAAAAAAGAGAAACAGAAATAAACTTTTCTTCATATATTGCCAAAGATTAATCCTAAATTCTAGCAAGTGTTTGAATAATTAATCAAATCTCTTTGAAACATCATCCAATACATGTTCCTAAAATGAGATCAAAACACATACAATTATGCTTTGGAAATCATACTACTGACAATTTTAAACTTAGATAATAAAAGTATCTTTTGAGCTACATTTTTTACATCTTCTAATAAAAAATTTAAAATAAATCTTATGTAATGTCAAGAAGTATTATATCAAATCCTCCTCTTTGATATATCAAGTTTGTTACTACCATAAAAGGAAACTAGATTTGGTTAATAGGACTTATTCTTCAACTAAGTAAGTTTATTTATAAGAATCACAGTATTTCAGACCTGAAAAGAGCCTTGAAGATCATCTAGTAAAATCATCACTCTTCTCTAAGGAGGACAAATGATTTTTTAAAACTGTATAAAAATAAGTACTGTATGTTTATATGTTTCAGAATCATCGAAAAACAGTTACTTTCGACTTATTCAATATAATCAGACTATGCAATAGTCACTACCATCATTACTCAAAAAATTTCCCAATAAAGAACTTGAAATCAGCATTAATCTAGAAGACTATGTACTTTCCTAACTTGTGAATGTTAATTTTTTAAGAGCAGCATCATTTTCAATGAGTTTCATTCCAGAATACAATGCAAGGCTATAGCTATTGCCTGGAGGTTGGTTAATACAGTTGTAAACAATAGCTTTTCTTTCCTCTTAAAGGAAAGTTATATAGTGTGTCAACTAGACAGGATGAGACATTAAAATATATCTGTGAAATGGCCCCTTCTTCCTATCACCCAACGCTAATATCATTGATGCTGTTCAAAGGCTTCATATATTCTCTTTACCCCATAATCTTTCTCATGTATCAAATTCAGGGCTTTCCTTATTCTGAGAGAGAATTTCTCTTATGAGAATTTCAGCATGCAAGGATCATTTTTCTTAGTTTTGTTGCTGATCTCTTTGTCTTTTTTGACATTAGATGAGTAGGGAAGCTCTGCAGATCTTCATGAGTTCTTCTGAATAACTGTGAGGGTGGTGGTTTTCACTTCTGTGTACACCTGCAGGACATACATATTCTCCCAGTCTTCCATTCCAACATCTGGTACCATCAAATGGTAACTGGCCCCCCTAAGCATTTCAGAGCAGTTGACCCACACAGTGCCAGCCTGTAGGGCCAGGGACAGACACTGGCCTTGGCCAAGTCCTTCATGAAGAAAGATGCAGCCAGCCAGTACTTGGAATTGTTGACATTCCTTACAACTTCCTCAATAGTCTTAAACTTCAGGGTCTGCACCATGCTTCCAAAGATGTCCTTTGTGATGGCCACATTATCCTGTGCATCTCCAAACACAGGGGCTGGGTGACATAGCCATGATTGGCAGCTACTTCACCATATAGCAGCTTGGCCTCCCCTCCATCCTAGGTTTGATATAGCCAAAGACCTTTTCAAACTGAGTAGTGCCCAAATGTAGCTCCTGCTCAGTCCAGCTGCCAAAGGGGTTTGCAACCACCGAGACCTCGCTGGGGGATGCTCAACTCCACAAATGGTTTGGATACATATGCTGACTCAGGAACCTGCATATCAGCACGAGCATTGGTGGAAAAACTGGGAGAAGTGGGATCACACTCTGGCCTAACAATTGAATGATGATGTCAGGGCTTTTTAACTACTGCTCCAAGGGTCACTCTTTTGAGGTTACGCAGCAACCTGGATTAGGGGGCCAATCTCACAAGCTATGAGACCCTTTGTTTACATCCTTGTGGGAGGTGATGGCAGCCCCAGCTGTGAGGCCAAATTCATGTATAGTACCAACCAAGTTGGGGGTGGGTGTGGCAGCCTCCTTAACAAAGTTGGTCACATAAGTAGATGTGAGTGAAGTCTCCTCAGCCAGCTTATCACAGCCACGTACCCAGTTCCCAGAGAAGAACCCACTTTCCATGCCTGGTTCAAGAGTAGGAAAAGCTCCATGGAATGATCTTCCCAAATGCCTCTACAGGTCCCTGGTGCTATAACTGAAGAAGTCTCCACTAGTGGCCATTTTCCCATGGTACTTATCTGCCCAGCCAGCAAAATTCTGGAGATATTTGAGTGCCATGATCCAAATCCACTATGTAGGAGATGATGTAGGACTTGAAGTTTTGCAGGATCAAGGGCTGCCAGGTCCTGCCCATAAGATCAGCCAGTTGGTTCAGCAGACAGCTCTCTGATGTATCCATATGATGCCAGGGTGAGTCCAGCTGGACAGCAACTCCAGTAGCTTTCACTTCCCTTTCCATATCTTCTTAGTCCCCTTCAGCAATCTGACAGATGACTTCCCCTGAGACAGCCTGACTACAGGGAATGTTTACTTGCTGAAAATGTTATGCCATTCTCTATCTATGAAAATCTAGTTCTAGAAGACCAAGGGTTGTGGGCTGGCACAGACTGGGTGGTAGTGGCCCAAAGGAGGTGGCAGCGATATGGAATGTGAAGGCTGTGAACGTGAGGGCAGAAGTGAGCAACACACTGGTAGGAGCAGGCAAAGGGGGTGATGTAGCAATGGGGTCTCTCAATTTAAATATTTTAGACTGGACTTATTACTCATCACTAGTAACAAATACATTCAAAGCACATAATTACTCCCTTTTCCCATATTCTATCTTCTTTTGACTCACATACTTGAAAATAACTTTATGATGTCTTTCCTATGTTGTAATCATCTCAAAATTATTAGTGTCCTGATAGGTTGACAAGGCTAAGATACCGTTTTTTATACATAATAGACCTGAATGTGAGTCATGAATCAGATTTGATATTTTTAATACAAAAAGAGGAACCCAGGATAAATCCAGAGCATGTAAATTTTAATAAAGTTTCTACATAATAAAGATGCTTTATTTAGAAATAATTTCTAAATTTTTATAAGTCAGTTTATTACTTACCTTCTAGGTACACTTTTGGCCCAAAACCGAAATTTATGCCTCGTGAGGAGAAAAGTTCATGAAAAAAATGCAGCATGGCTAACATTTAGTTTTTATAAGTAATAGAATATATATATATATTTGGCTAAATGTGCTAAATATTTTTTCAAAAAATGATAAATAAAACATACAAATATGCACTAGAAATAAACTTGGAATAAATTTAGAAAAGGTTTATAATATCACAAAATTTTAAAGGCTTATTAGGTGATCTCAATTTTTCAGTATAAATTTATCTCTAATGACACTTTTTCTAATAAAAGAGCCCCCTCTAAGTTGCTATGCCAAACCTCATTTTCCTATTATATAACTCACTCAAAGGATATCCTAGCCACAGTCTATAACTTCTCTAATATTTTTTTTAAATTACTGGAATGGCTGCATTATGGAATTTACAATCACATTCATTTTAGAACTTTAATTTCAAACTTAATTCAGACATGGTCTCCTCTGTGTATCATCCCTTCACTATAAGCATGGCCCTGTAAATTTGAGGTGGAACTATTTTTCAAACTGTGTCCTTCACCAATTGACTGGGAGAGTGATAAAGGTCTCTATTGCTTGCATTACCAAAATTCAGCATTTGCACATTTCAGCAATGATGCCTGGATTTCCTGGGTTATACTAATGTGTATTTATAAGGGCACTAAATCTATTCATGAGAGCTCAACTCTCCTGAGTCAGTACCTCCCAGCAAACCCTAAAAAACATCAAGGTTGGGGTTGGGCTTCAACATAGGAACTTTATGGAACACAAACTTTTAACCCATAGAAGTTGACATATCTTTCTTAGTGGGTTCTCTTAGACAGAACAAATTATAAGGTGATGCATACATCTACACTTTTTGTATTAATATAATTACCCAGGAAATCATGAATCATTGCTGAATTGTGGAAATGCAAGCAGCTTTACTGCTGCTACCTCTATTTCAACCTCACTAATTCTCTATAAATATATTTTCCACTGATAATGTATACAACAGGTGCAGATATGTAAATGTAATGCTTAAATAGATTTCAACCAGGAGAACTAGAAAAAATTAACTAATCTCTCACTGCATTTTTCCTTTTCAGTTTGGCCCTTTCACTGACTGAGGGAGGAGTAAGATGGCTAGAACTGTGGGACAGTATAAAGCAATATGGAAATAAGGCCAGTTTTGAGCTTACTCTTCAAGACAATACAGAATGATTTTTAATGAAAAAGGCAATACTTTAAATTAAAGGCCCAATTAGTAGGTAACATTAAGTAAATAAATAAATAAAACTTATATAAAATTATTTAAAACTATAAAAATGTAATGGTTTTGTAAATAAAATGATACAGATGAATTAAACTCACCATGACCTGGAGGAAATTTTTTCCATTTAATCAGGGCAATTAGCTCATATATGGACAAAGTGGGCCACTCCTCATAATACGGACAGCTACGAATTAATTTGACTTTTTCTTTATTCTCAAGTTTTTCCTTTTCCTGAAAAAAGTTTTCACTTTTTTTACTAGGCAAATTAAAAAGAAGGGAGAAGGATAACAAGTAGATAAACATCAAGAAAAAAGAGAAATTATAAAAGGTTACATTAATACAAATTGGTATGGAATACACTTGAATTTATAGGGACATCGTTCTGTTACCATGTAGTTCTTTGAAATTTTAGTCTAAAAATATGCTGTTCATATATCTCCCATCTTCATGAAAATTTAAAGCTTTCAGCATTTTTAAAAATCTGTCATAATCAATACTAAATCCGATTTGATTGGATAATTTCAAATATGTGACACTGAGACTTTGAAACTATGACAAAATACACAAAACAATTTTTTTATATAGCGTGTCGTTTTTTTAAGAATTATTTATTTATACGTACAGAACTGGGGTACAAGCCAGAGGTGTAGGGGTGATGATAGGATTCACGAGACACAGTAGGGAACAGAACAGGCGGCTGACGAAGTACACTGCTGAGGGGAGCAGTGGGTGGGTCAGGAGAGGTCTGCCACGCCATGTGGGTCAGCCCTAGGGCAGGGATCCAACTCGCACTGAGACGGCTGTGGCTAGCTTGCAGTGCTGCGTCCTAACCCTTTGCACCGCTGGGGAGGACAAGATAATTTTTAAGACAATCTTGCTAAGTAAGACCAGGAATTTGTATTAGGTTGAAGTCTGCAAAAAAATCATTTACTCTAATGTCACTGAGATCCCTGTATCAAAAGTAAGCCCAACTACTAAAAAACCTCAATTAAGACATCTCCTTATCTCCCTCCAACATAAAGGCCATCACCTAACCTTCAACAAGGGGCATCCGTCCATGCCACAGCCCTGTAGCACCTGTGCCAGGGCTAGCTCCTACCAAAAGGGGCTGACACCACAGGGACATGAGAATCTTCCAAATCTGTCATTTGTACACACTTTGCTGACATCCAAAGGAAGAGAAAAGGGAGAAGGGGGAAAATTTGGATTTGATTAAAGCAAAAGAAATTGTTAAACTTGAAAGCAATAAAATAAACTTGAAAGCAGAAATTTGAGATCAAAATTATATTGTGATCAACTGCCATTCATGCAGTTCTGGGTTGTGATTTCTCTTATAACTATGAAGTAGGGCCCTCGCTGGGGGCGCAATGGGGTAAGCACAGCACTATGAAGCAATCCACAGCCACTGCAGCATGAGTTCCAAACCCTGTCAGGGAATTGTTCCACACGGCACAGCAGACCTCTCCTGTCTCTCTCACTGCTCCCCTCAGCAGTATATTTTAGTAGACCTGCTGATTCTGCTTCCTAGTCTTTCTGGTGACATCTCTCTGGCCTGTACCTTAGTCTAGTATGTATAAATAAAAAAGTCTTTAAAAAAGTAACTATGAAATATCATGCCAATAACTCCCAACTATCTTTTTTCCTTAGGTAGACTGTAGAGCTAAGTCTGCCTCATCACTCTGGTATCTTTAACACATGACATCCTGTTAGCATCTAAAACATATATTTGGTGTATAAATGAATGGATTTTAAATTTATAGGAAAAAGCAAAAGCACTCAAAAATTTACATAAAATACATCCATAGAGACCTGTCTTTCTATTTCAACATCTATCACCATCAAAGTCTTATGTGATGTTTACCACATTAGCCACATTTTTTGGTACCCCAGTTATGTAAACTTAAAAACCAACAGATGTCCCTCCCTGGTGGCACAAGCTAGCTGCAGCCACTTCAGTGAGAGTTCGATCTCCGCCCCCAGAGGTGACCCACATGACCTCTCCAATCTTGCCTGCTGCTCCCCTCAGCAATGTATTTCATCGAGCTTCCTGTTCTGTTCCCTTCTCTATCTCTGGTGGATCCTCTCACTGCACCTACACTTCTGGCCTATACCCCAGTTCTATATGCATAAATAAATAATTCTTTAAAAAAAAAAGATATGGACATATACTGTCTAGGGAGGCAAAGCATAGCTTGAATTCATACTTGTATTAATATATAGACTAGATATGGTTTACCAATTTTAACTTGGCAATATTCTTTGCAGAAATTCTAAGAATTTCACAATCCTCTACTGCAACGACTGAGTATTTCCTTGCTTCTGATTCCGTCTGAGATGTGTCTTCAAGGGTTCCAAATGTACTCCACCGTGCAAGCTGTGAAAATATCAAACACAACTTAAATTTCTTTAACATTTATCAATATAAACATACTAGTGATGGTGATAGGAGCAGTTCTGGAGAGACTGCAAAAGGGGTAAATCTAGGTTAAGCTCCAAAAGAACAAAAAGGGAGAGCTAGACAATCTATCATTGAGGTTATACTTCTGCTCCTATCAACACACTGGAAAAACAGAACAAAATATCAGGGTGAACTTAACCTAACTTAAATATCTTCATGTTTTTGTTGTTTCATCAAAAAAAATACATTATTACCAGGTACTGTGGAAATACATATTATATACTAACTGGCTTAGAAACAGCTCATATTTCTGGAAGATGGAAATCCAAGATCAATGTGACAACATGTGGGATTCAGAGCTGTGTACTTCTCACTGTACCTTCATGTAATTGAAGGTGGCAATGAATTTCTCTGCAGCCTCAAATATAATGGCACAAACATCATTCAAAGGACTGTCTCTATGACCTAATCCTAAAGGTCTCACATTCCAGTACCATCACTTTAAGTTTTAGGAATTCAAAAGATGCATTTTGGGTCCTCCCTGGTGGTGCAATGGGTTAAAGCATAGCACTATGAAGCTATCACAGCCACTGCAGCATGAGTTCAATCCCCTGCTAGGAAGGTAACCCAAAGGGCATGGCAGACCTCTCCTGAACTCTCCTCAGCAGTGCACTTTGTCAATCTGCCTATTCTGCTCCCCACTCTGTCTCTGGTGAATCCTCTCATCCCTCACACCTCTGGCCTGTACTCCAGTTCTGTATATAAACTTTAGACAGAAGTAGAAGTCTTTGCTTTCTGTATATTTCATGAATTTTTTTCCTTGGTGACATAAAGACATGTAAGGAAGAATTTCCTTACCACATGCTTGAAAAAGTACCAAATGTGAGGCAAACTTTAGAAATAAAGTTAACATTTTATGGACGGCAGGATGGAAATATAGGGAAGCTCCTGAGTATAGGTGACATAGTTTTGGCCCTAAATTTACTAGACCTAAACCACCTATCTCCAGACTTCCTTCATGTAACATACTATACTTACTGCTTACATTGATACTGGTAGGGGTTTAGATTATACACATTCAAAACTCTCTTAACTAACACAAGGTTAAGACAAAATTCTCTAACCAAATTTCATGAAATGGACGGGGAAAATTCTATATTCCAAAGTGACAGACCATATTCAAAGTTTATATTAATATCAAAAATTTTGACAGTTTTTGAAATCATCTAGACTGCTAATAACAAAATTAAAAGGACCCTATTCCCATATAATCAAGGACAGGAAAAGAGCATAGAAGTCACAACTTGAAAATGGAAACATGTAATAAGATAATTGCATGAAATAAATAATGGGAAAGTGACAGAGCAGAGTTGCCCATCCATATGCCCTTATCTTTTCACCATTTTGTCTTTGTTAGAAGATTTTAAAAATCAAAATAGTAGAGAGTACTGAGATTCAGTAAGAATTATAATCTTAAGGCAGCATTTTTGGAATTTCTGGAAAACATTTTGTAGATGAAATTGATAGTAAAGTAAAGCAACTCTAATGATATATCAGTGTAAATATCCGCAGGACTTTTTAAAAATGAACCTGTTTTACCTGAATAAATACATTATTTATAATAGCATAGGTTGTAAGAGTGCTTCTTATGAACAGATTTATTTTCTAATCCAAAAGGTGGCTTGGGGGGAAGAAATAATGGCAGCTGTGATACCTTTCTTTACTTATTTAACTCTGAGGAGAAAACAATTAGAAAAGAAGCATAATATTGCTTAAGAAAAGCAGGAATATTTGTGTGGTAGTGGTGCTGAGCTATTGAGTCATTTATTTATTGCCAAAATTCTTGCTGGAGTAAGTTACACCTGGAGGGAGCAAAGTTGTTTTTCTATAAACTTCTCAAGAAGTTTGGGTACAGTTCTGCAATTGTACAGCTGCTAGGATTGATAAATGATGTCAATGACCTCAGCACACAGAAGTGAATTACTCCTTGAAACAGAGTATACGAAATAATCCAGGAAAACATTAATTAAAAGCTAGACTTTGAGTGATTATGTTTTGCCAGTGTAGGTTAATCAGTTATAACAAATGCTCCATTCATGGGGGAGGTTGATAATGGGAGTAGCCTATGTCTGAGTAATCGAGGAGAGTACCTTCCTCTCAGTTTTGCTGTGAATCTAAAAGGAAACCTTAAGGGGCCTCCCTGGTGGTGTAAGGGGATAAGGCTCAGCACTATGAAGCTTTCTACAGCCACCAGTCACAAAGCACCAGTTGATCCATGGCCAGGGAGGTGACCCTCATGGCTCAGCAGACCTTGCCTGTCTCAATGCTGCTCCCCTCAAGCAGTGTACATAAGTAGATCTACCTGTACTGC
>NW_004567110.1:35124654-35125223 GCF_000260355.1 Condylura cristata
CAACTACCACCACCCAATTTTCATTAGTCAGCAATTAACCCAAGCCAGTAAAGACAGATGTTTAGATGAGATTATATTCCCACAAAATAATGAAAAATGAAACATATAAATTCCCACAGCAAGCAAGTAACTAGATTATGCACATGTGCCTATTATCTCTGGTTACCAATGTATATGTAACTACAAAAAGATGTAGAGCCATTATAGATGAAGCAATTAAGTCTTAGGTAATTTATCCAATATAGCATATTAGAAAATTGGACAAACTTCTTTTAAAAAGATGATCTCAAAAAGCTTTGCTACACTTCAGCTCTTATAATATATGTATGTCTCAATGCTACATAAACAGGCAATGGCAAAACAAAAGAAAAAAAATTGGACTAAATTAGCTTATTACAACTTAACATGTCCTCCTGAGTCAACATAATGGTTTAAGTCATTACATTACAACTGTAAATTAAATACCTAATGGCATATAAAAATGTTTTCTATAATGACTGTTCACATTTGGCAAAGACATATTTCCTTTTGGTTTCTTAGCATTTAAGTAATGCCAACTTCTGAGATCA
>NW_004567110.1:35126073-35128166 GCF_000260355.1 Condylura cristata
TCTGGTGAATCCTCTCATCACCCTGGTACCTCTGGCCTATACCCCAGTTCTCTACGAATAAATGAATAAATCTTAAAAAAACAAAACAAAACAGTATTTTGTGGGGATTTTGTGAGGATTAAATAAAATGCTATATATGATGCTCTTAATTAAATATAACAACACAGTGATCACTCACTAAATAACATGCTATAATTATAAATCATCTTTCTCATCATTATTGTCATCATCAGGTAGTCTGACTGGAGTATTAACTGTATATGCTTCTTAGTCTCATCTAGCACTATGATCAAATCCATCCATACATTTTATGACTTCCCTTTTATAATACAAAAATTTAGGTTCTAAATTTAACTTTAACTTTAAAAACCCTATTTCTTAATTATTGCACATTTTTATTAATACAAATAAATGATCTTTTAAATAAATGATCTTTTAAACCGTTTGTTTCCCACCAGCAACAATCTTATATATATAGCATATATAGGTGTTCAACAGTTTTAGAGGTGGGGGAAATATCCTGGAATTTTAATATAATAAGATTCTCTCTTAGCTAACAAGACTTTCCCTATTTTCTATTTTGCAGCTTCTCACTAAAACTTTTCCCAATTTCTAGGCCCAAATGACTAAATGAGAGACCATGTTTCTTCTGGGCTCCAAATAAGCTTGTGAACTTAGAGACAAGCCTTACTATTTTTAAAATAGTTCTAATTCAAACTATCATCAATAAAGTTCTAAATTAGGTATCAATTTGCTAGCTATTCTCATTTCCCTCTTCATTGAACTTAGCAGTATAAATAATGTGAACTATAAAAATATAAAGTAAACAATATAAATAAATATAACAAAATGTTAAATCCTATATTTAACAAAAATCATTATTTAGAGCCCATGTTTTTTAAGTGTTGTAATTTCTTTGGATAATTGTTTAGCAAGTTCATAAAAAGCTAAATACATGTCTACTATGTGAACTAAAAATTTCATTCTAGTATTTACCCAAAGAAATAAAAACAATTGCTGCACAAAAACATTTGTCATGCACAAAATAAATATCTTTTAAAAATGTTCACTGCTTTCAAAATAACTCAAATGTCTAGGCCCTCCCTGGTGGCGCAGCGGATTAAAGCACAGCACTGAGAATCTAAAGCCGCTTGCGCAAGAGTTCGATTCCTGCCTGCCCTGGAGGTGACCACATGGCATGGCAGACCTCTCCTGACCCACCCACTGCTCCCCTCAGCAGTGTACTTCGTGGATCTGCCTGTTCTGTTCCCCAATCTGTCTCTTGTGAAGCCTCTCACCGCCCCTGAACCTCTGGCCTGTACCCCAGTTCTGTATGCACAAATAAAAAATCTTAAAAAAAAAAAACTCAAATGTCTATAATCAGAATAATGGATAAGTTATAGCATATTCATACTAATTTCAATAACTAAAGATAAGTAAGAAAAGTAAACACTCCTGACCCGCCCACTGCTCCCCTCAGCAGTGTACTTCGTCGATCTGCCTGTTCTGCTCCCCACTCTGTCTCTGGTGAAGCCTCTCACCGCCCCTGAACCTCTGGCCTGTACCCCAGTTCTGTATGCACAAATAAATAAATCTTAAAAAAAAAAAACTCAAATGTCTATAATCAGAATAATGGATAAGTTATAGCATATTCATACTAATTTCAATAACTAAAGATAAGTAAGAAAAGTAAACAAATAAAAATGGCTTGTTTTTAAAAAGATGAGACAAACAACAGAGATACTTAAGAGCAACACTGTGTTCTTAAGATTTAGACTCCTATTCAGTCAATATAGCCTTCTACATGGTTATAAAAATGGCATTGCAAAATCTCAGACTAAAAAGGCCAACCTAGAAATTATGTTTTCTTACCCAACCCCTTCTCTATTTCAGTCTTCGCAATTCACTGATACTGACATCACCAGTTTTTTTCTGTCCAACATTTTATAAATGATCGTTGAATCCTCTTGTTGACACAACTTAATGTCTAATCCATAAACAAGTCCTGTCAATTTTAAATTCAAAATATATTTGCATCCACTTATGTCTATACATCTTATTAAAGCAACACTGTCCAGGCAAAAAAAAAAAAA
>NW_004567110.1:35129276-35159192 GCF_000260355.1 Condylura cristata
TTGCACCACCAAGGAGGGCCCCTGGATAATAAACTTTTGGCTATGACACTAGAAGTATAGGCAACAATATAGAAAATATATAAAAGGAGGTCGTGTCAAACTAAAAGGGAAAGATGCAACTTAGGCAATCTATGCAATGAGAGAAAATATTTGGAAACCATATATCTGATAACAAATTTACAAGCAGAATAAATAATGAACTCTTAACTCGAGCAAAGAAATAAATTTAAAATGGGAAAAGGACTTAAATAAACATGGTCAACAGGTACATGAAAATATGTTCAGCATCACTAATCAGCAAGCAAATAGAAATAAAAAGCACAATGAATATTGCTTTATATCTGCTTTAAAAAGGTTATGCAAAAGACCAAAGGTAAGTGTAAAAAAAATGTAAAAGAAACATAAATTGGTACAGCCATTATTGAAAATAGTATGGAGTTTCCTAAAAAAAATTAACAGTAGAATTACCATAAAATTCCATAATTTCATCTCTGTACATATATATATATATAAAGAAAGAAAATGAAATCACTATCTCAGTGAAATATTTATGTTCCCACGCTCATTGTAGTATTATTCACAATAACCGAGATGTGAAAACAATTTAACTACACATGCATGCACACACCCAACAATGGAATATTACTTAATCAACTGAAAGGAAATCCTACAAAATGCAACAACGTGGATGATCCCGGAGGACATCAAGCTGTGTGAATAAGTCAGACAGATATCGTGTATCCTCATTTACACGTGTAATTAAAAATACTCAAATTCTAGTGTTAAGCTTCTTGCAGTTTGTCATACAGGTTTATATAAAAGCATATGTCTGCCTTTGAGACATATTAAGAAATGTTTTTAATTTTGCAGGTAAAAGTTGCCATTGACTAGTTGTAAAATAAATCATTCCTGTGTGCAAAAAAAAAAAAAAAATACTCAAACTCAAAGAAGCAAAAAGTGGGTTACTAAGGCAGTGAGAAGAAGGGAAAATTTTAATCAAGTTAAAATTATACACAAAGGGGAGATCGAATGTAAAGTATGACTATAATCAACAATATTAGATTGTGTGCTTGGAATAGCCAAGGGGAAAGAGCATAACATTTTTATCACTCACACACACACAATCATTAACTACATAAAATTATGGATATGTTAGTTAGCTTGATTGTGAAGATTATTTCACAATGTGTACTATAGCAAAATATGAAATCATATGCCTTAAATATATGTTTTTATGTCTACTATACCTTACTACAACTGGGAAAAAAATAAGCAATACTACATCTAAGTAGATGGAAATTAGTGTTGCCCTCACCTAATGAAGGATTCAAAATAAATAGTGTCAATATATCCACCTTTAAATTATCAGTTTCTTTCCCCAAAACAAACAAAAGTATCCTGGGAAATGAAGTTCACTACTCCAAGGGTAACTAAGAGGTAGTCCTAGCTATTGCTGTTGTGTCAAAGGTGGCTTTCTTTAATCAGCATATCAAAATGGCATCAAGGACTCGTGGCGTGTGCCCACTGAGTGGGCACATTCTCTTTCATCTCTAACAAGAAAAATCACAAACATTACCCATTCATATGGATTCACCAAAAATATGCTTTCCTGTCTCATTTTTTGTTATCTTTCTTGGTTTTATCCATGCTATTCTTCCTAAACCTGAGAATTTTCTAGGGTTTTCTCACTTTATAGGGCTGTGAGAAATTTGGTTTCAATTGATCTCTTGCCTTTTTTTCTACTCTGATTATTTTGGATTCCCTGTGTCTAAAATTTATTTTGTTTTGCCACAATTCCAATCAAATCATATTTAAGCACCTAAGGGAATATTCAGAGATGCAGAAGGATAATGGCTTTTCATTTTTTGATCAACTGATAGTCTTGTACTAGCACAAATACACAAAAATGCTCTTCAAGCAGAATTTCTGATGTTAATGGGATCAGTTTCTTTATCTTAGCATTGCTCTTAAGAAATAGGATGAGCACACATTGTTAATTTAATTTAAAAGTTACTTTATTATCTGTCCTTTTTCTCTTCTTTACCTAACCCCAAATATTACATCAAATTATCCTATTTCATTCAGTAACCCAAAGACACTGATCTGTGTCAGTGATTAAATAAAACTGCCCCTTTCCCAGTAGGTATATGTTGTTAAAGGTATTCATTAGCAATTTTTTTTTAAACTTCAATTTTTATATTACTTGCATAATTCTTAATTTTACAAATATATTATATTGAATATTTCAGAGTTGAAGTTATTTGGATTTAAATGTCTGCTAGAGATAAAAGTTTACCTTATTGGTGGTGTTAATAGTAAATACTCATTTCTTACCATTGGCTCACGTGGAGACAGGAACATCTCTGCAAATGCAGAGTGTTTTAATTCTTCACTGAGAAGAAAGCTATTAAAACTAGAAGGTATGAAAGAGGTTGGTGACTTATATTCTTCAATAAAACTACTATGTTGTCTTGTTTGAGGCCGAGCCATGCCTTTGAGTATTATGTAAAATCCATCATTTCCACACACTGAAATAAAATAAAACCAAAAATTATATGAGATACATAACTTTTAATCTAAAGGTACTGGATGTGGAAAATTAATTTATAATGCTTTCAGTTTTCCAAACTTTACTTAATTATCTTGTTAACCAAGAATCCCTGCCACAAAGTGAAAGATTAGTCAATACAATTGATCAATCATCACAAAGTATTAATACTGAATTTTTGATACACTTGAAAGTAAGTCAACACATGAAAAATTATTGAAAGGATAACAAATCCTTTAAAATTAGGGGGGTTCCAATTCTTTCCTTTTAAAGGTAATTGAAGTAAGATCTAGCCAACCTAATTATTTGTTAGCACAGTCTTGCAAAGAATTCCAAGAATTAAATCATTAAAATTAAAATATCATTAAATTATAACATTGTCACTAAAAGATAAATAGTGTAGACTTTATTCCCAGGCTGTTTGATGCAGATATAACTGCAACACGATTACACTTGCTTTACTTGAAGCAGATTTCTTAATGTAGCACTTTGGTATTAATGAATAATTTACATAAACAGCAAAGAATAAGAGACACTCTCACATTCGGAGTATCCTTTTTTGATGGTTAGAATAATCAGTCCTCTCATACAGCTACAGAGTCTAGCAAAGAACTGGAAATAAAACATGTTTAACAGATTTTAAATCACAAAAATTGGACTAGGAGAACCCTTAAATTTTTAAGTGTTTAGCTCCTCCCTCAAAAATGTAATTTTGCCTATTTTTAATACCAATGATTACACATACTACTTATTTCACTTATTTTTGTTCTAGGATGATGATGATCACTCCCCAAAACTTTTAATAAAGTCAGTAGCTTGGAGAGGGAGATTGTTGACTACTAGAAAGATTTTCACCACTACTTCTACTGCCCTACATTGTAATTCCCCCCCATTTGTCATCTAACCTCTATACTTAATATTCAACTGTCAGCCTGCAATTCTATACTTAATATTCAACTGTCAGCCTGCAATTCTAGCAGATGTGTTCACTTGTAAGCACTTTGAAGGCAACTTAAATCTGTTCCAGCTGTACTGACATTTGTCCTTTGGAAGAAGCAGGACATCAGAACTTGGTGGTGTCTCTCCATTTCCTCAATTGCTTGTATTACTTTATGGGTTCAGAATAGATTGTTTCAAATACTGTGAGATGTTTTCTTACTGTATGCTTTACTTGCCATAAATGGAAACTTTACAAATTGGCTTTCAGGGACAGTTTCTTTTTATGCCTTAAGAGATGTAAACTTTGTGCCTTTTCTGTTTTTGTTTTGTTTTTTCCCTAAATTAAGTATTAATGATGGCCTCTTGTTCACTAACTGTATACATTAACTACAGGAAAGTAATTTTTAGTCCTCTTTAAAGGAAGCAGTATTTGCTTGGATGCAGGAGCTTAAACTAGATTCTTTTCTAAGTAGCACAATATCATTTTTTATTTCATATCTAATCTGTGTGGTGAGGGCGCTGCAAATACATTGCCTTTTAATAGCTATAAGGAGAACTGAATGAATTTTTTTTTTTTTGTAGCAGGTACACTGTAAAGGTAAAAGATAATGATCTAAAACAAGTAATGACTTACTAGTCTTGATAATTACACAGGGGAGAAGTTGGGAGAAGGATGTATTCTAATGTATATACATTTACGCTCTATTTTGTATTGACTTAATATTTCTCAGCATATAATAAAATTTATGAAAGAGGTACATTGTGTGAAACAATTTCTTTACAAGGGCTGCTAGTTGCCTACCCAAGGTAAATTTCTCCTTTTTTTCTTTACTGGCAACTAGAAGTATCAATACCATTGAATATATATTTGCCAGAAGTTCTCATAAAAAAAGGAGACATTATTAAAATACCTTACATCAAGATACTGCAAAATTTTTCTAAGGACTTAAAAATCTTTCTATATAAGATCAGAAGTATAGTATCTGTATCTGTATATATCTGTGGAATTCACTGGTATAAATAAATGCTACTTTATCTGGAAACATGAATGAGCTACATATACCTCTTAACATCATTCAACAAGTGTTTTGCCCTTGAACTCTTCAAATATGTACTGTGTACTTAAAGCTATGCAGGTTGGAACTTATATGTACTAATATTAACATATACATTCAATTATCTATTAATTATTGAGTGACTATTATATTTAAGCACTTCAGCTTAGGCCATATTTCAGATTAAGAACATATGTGTTTTAGAGTTAGTCTTGATATTGGTTAGAGGGGAAGACCACTACCTTTGGAAAGATGATGAACTTAAGGCCATATCACACCTAACCAAGATGTTATATCACATGTGCCTTAAAGGCAGTCAGGTGGTAAAGCTAAAGACTGTTTACTTCTAATAATAAATGGAAGACCTACAACATATGAATTATGTGTTTTTATGCCTCTGAATTTTATAGAACTGAACATTTTGAAGTAGTTATAAAAACTCTTTTAGCCTATTAAGCCAAAGGAAAAACTCAGAAAAGATTTTAGAAAAATGTGTAGACTTGTAAAATGTAACTTCCAGATGGAATTATCCACTATTTTCTGCTTTTAATATATATCTCTGGATAACAAGATAAGTATGTTGTTCTGGATTATTAATAAAAGTCAGGTAATCTAGCGGGAAATCTATATAAATAATAATTGGGGTTTTAGAATTGTTGGTTTATCCAAAGCTATTATTTCTGATAATAATTAAACTTAATGATTTTCTGCTAAAGTCAGTCTTTCTATTCTCTTCAGTGAATAATACATTATAAATTGCTTCATTCATTAACATTTAGCAGCTCCTGTGGTTATGCATTAAATAAAATATGTTGCAAAATTCTACTTTAAAATCCAAACTTTTATTTTAGCTTAAAATTTTATATATAATATGAATTTTAATTATAGTAGTATAGCTATTATAGTAACATCCTTAATATAGTAATTAACTGTATAATAATTAGTATAATAAATTAATATAGTAATATATGTAATCTGAATATAATAATACTGTTTTAGTATAATTTTTACAAAACTAGAAATTTATATATGTATTATTTAATACTTAAAAACAGTATTGTTACTCATTTTAATATTTTATTGGTTATTAAAGTGAATGAGTGAGAGGCTTAGTGAATAACTTAGGAAGCAGCCTTAAATAGTGAACCTCCAAGGAACCTGTGGCCAGCAACGAGGCCAGAAGGTGCACACAGCTGTGTGGAATCGCAGGAAAAACCAAAGCCTCAGCAGCAGGTTGAACGGCAGGAGCCTGGTGAAGAGATACTTCCAGGGGGAATACTTTAAACTACAGCAGAGGGAGGATAATGCATACTTAAATAAAGAAAAGGAGAGGGAAAGACACCTCGTCTGGCTTATTTTTTAAGTTTAATGAACAAAGAGATTTACAAAGGTCAGATATTTAATGAGTGACTACTCTGATAGTGAAACAGATCTTAGCTGTCAGAATTAGGTGTCTTAAAAAACTCAAGAGGATTTTGACACAGTAGATGTGAACATAGAGACTATTAATTTTTTTTTAACTGCTTAAAACTGCCCTAGTAGAATGGAACGCCTTACTTAACAAAAATGATGACATTAAACTTGATGTATGTCAAAAAAGAATTTTTTTTAATAATTTCCTGAATTATGAAGAAACTATCAGAAGACAATTTTTGATTTTGTTGCAATGTTGTAATCTTAAAAAATACATATATAATTGCAAACACTAACACAATACATAATACCTTCATTGTAGCAACTTCATCACAAATATTTGTGAATGTATGAGTTAATAATTCCCCTTTAGTGCTTAATTCTCCCCAGTAGGTAAGAATTAATGTATTCTTGGATTATCTTTCTAGATCTACTCTTTCTGTATTTTTCACTATGCATCATATATACAAGCTTATATACATATATATGTACACACACACACACATATATATATAATTTCAGGGTTCTAATCATTTAAAATATTTGTAAAAAAATATGGCATTCTAATACATATATTATTTATGTAAGTCTATAATTATTCTGTTTTCATAACAAGTTTTAATAGCTTTCCATGTTGACAATGGACAGATGGATCTACCACTTACAAGTCCTAGAGTTCCACAGAACAGATTAATTATAATATGTGTAGTTTACCTTCCATTTGAGGACATTTAGGTTGTTTCCATAGTTTTATTGTAATAAATAACGTTTAAGAGACTGATGATAAAACAAGTTATTAATTACTATCCTCTAATGACAAACTAAGGCAAGTTCTTTTTCCTTTCAAATCATTATGTACTTGGAAAAATTGCTATGATTTTATTTTCATGGCTTGATTTTGAAAAAAATAAATATGAGAGAGGACCTCTGGTGGAAAATTCTAAAATATGTAAATGTTTTCAATTGATACATGTTCTCCAAAATTCCAATGAGGTTTCATAATGAGTAAAGAATAAGGTTAGTATTAAGGCTAAAGGGTATCTGAATTTTAATTCTAATCAGAAATATTCCACACATTTTGTGTCTGAGGATCCTCATCTGCAGAGCATAATAATATCTAATATATCTGTTACTTTGAGGAATAAATAAATATTTGACAAAAATATACAGATAATTCATTAAATAAGTTTAATTCCTCTTTATAATAGTACCAGATAAATGAAAAAAAATAGATACTGAACTCTGTTGGTTTATGTATTTATATTCCTCCTTAACCAGATTTAAAATATAAGAGACTTATTAATGTATTTAATATATTGGCAGCAAGATTAGAATTTGGGAAACTAAAAATCTTTTTTTGTTGCTGTTGTATCTAATTAGTCAAATAACTGTTTTGATCATTTGCTATTGTAATTATAAAAACTCACACTAGATTATTATTAAATGTATCACTTAGTGGTTCTCAAAATATTATTTCTAGCCACCGGGAATAGCATTGGAAATGCAAATTAAGACCCATTCCAGAAACTTTAGTTGTAACATGTAAAATGTTACTCACTTACTACTTAAAAACCTTAAAAAATGAAATACACCCAAATAGAACAGCTTTAGCAAGCCAAATGAAATTTTGAGTATTATATTGATAGAGAACTCCAAATAGAGGCATTAATTTTATCTTGCAAGATTCCCTTCAGATTAGTCTGTTACCTGTGCTTCCTTTCAACCAGGTTTCTGAAATGACATTCATACTAACTGTTTTTAGATGCTCATCAGTTAGCTGAGATGTTAAGTCTGGAATTGTTTTTAGCATCCTCCACACAGTGTTGTGTTCCTGCCGAGTCCTGTGGATAGGCCTTAAGAAAAAAAAGATGGCAAACTCAGACCACAGTGTAAATACAGAGACACAAACAAATTAACACAAAAAATAAAACCTATAATTCTGAAATAAAGGCTCAGCCTTGAATGTGAAGAATGCACCTGCATAGTGCAAATGAGTACTGAATTCATAAAGTCACCTACTGCTCCAGAACCCCAAGGAGAAGTCTGTATAATAAAGTGAAAAGCTAGAATTTCTGCTGTTATAAAATTTCAGTTTTCTAGTTCAGGCTGTTTAACTCTGTAAAGGTGAGCATTTTCAGAGTTGAGTTAAACAAGCTAAATTTTGAACTCTGATGGTTTATATATTTATATTCCTCCCTTACCAAAATTGAAATATAAGCCTCTTACTAATATACTCAATAGGGGCCTCCCTGGTGGCGCAAGGGATTAAGTCTCAGCACTGTGAAGCCATGACCATCCACTGCAGCAGGAGTTCAATCCTTGGGCAGGGAGTTGACCCAAGCAGACCTCTCCAGTCTCTCCCACTGCTCCCCTCAACAGTGTATTTCAGCACACCTACCTGTTCTGCTCCCTATTCTGTCTCTGGTGAATCCTCCCACCCTATTTCCATACCTCTGGCCTACACTTCAACACTTGTATGCATAAATAAATCTTTAAAACATAACATATTTAACATATTCTTGTAATACCACCAATGTCTAATTAGCATCTCACCCATTCAGTGCCTACTCCAGAGAAGTCTAATTAATATTTTGAATGAAAGATTTTATTTTTACAAAAAAATTTTTAAAAAGTTTGCTTTTTATATCCCCTGTCTATTTAAGAGCCGCTTAACATTATTAACTCTATTATGAGGATTCCAAGTTCCTGTACTAATTCCAATGTAAGCAAAGAGAGGGTTGTACATACACATAAGAATAACCAGACACCAACAGGTGGTCTGAGATCTCAACTCAGCTTTGATACTCTCAGGAGAGAGCGTGATATTCCATAGATTATCACCTCAGATCTACAAGACTGCTCCTACCCCTGTTTAGTCTCCAAGCCCAAGTCCGGGTTACACCTATGCTTCTCAGCCACCAGCTACATATTGGGGGTTTCCATGATACCCTCCTGTGTTTCACATGCCAGTAACATAAATAAATTAAAAAATATATTTTTAAAAAAGAAAAATCATATTATTTTCACATTTAGAATTGAGTAAAATTGTGTATATACAAAGATACACATCATTGAATTCGTGAAAATATTAATAATTGAAAAAGTGCTCAAAGTGGATAATTGGTTAAAATCGTTGACTACAGTGTCTCAAGAGGCTATTATTTAGTTTATCACAAAACCATCACAATGCAAAATTCTAAGTTGAAACATAAGATTATAATATCAGTGATACATTATTAGGCATACATTGAATAATTACAAAATTGTCACAATATTAGTTCTAGAGGCAAACTATAAATGAATCTTAATAGTTTTACAATGGAAAAATGTCATGATTAAGATATAAACTGAAGACATTTAGTTTTATGAACAGTGACTTACTGATCCAAAATTACTATCTTCATAAAGATTTCATCAAGCAATTTCTTTTAAAAGTTATAATTTATCCCTTCAGTTAATTCCACCACCTGAGTACCTCTTCTTCCTTTGGGACAAGAAATCTGTCCATCAGATCATACATGTGATAATTATTATCAGATTTGGTTTTTTTCATTCATTAAACTCTCACTTTAGCCTGTTGAATATACGGTAGTAAAGAACTGAGCACATTTTATGTTAATTATTTAAACTTATTAAAATACATGACCTGTTTAATTTGTAGCATCTTTACTAGGTATTAGAAATTCAGTTAAGGACCCCCCCTGGTGGCACAGCGCATGGGATCACTGCACTAAGAAGCTAAACCAAGCTGTGGCTGCTTCTGAGAGTTGAATCCCAGACCCAGAGGTGATCCACATGGCGCAGCAGACCTCTCCTGACCCGCCCGCTGCTTCACTCAGCAGTGTACTTCGTCGGTCTGCCTGTTCTGCTTCCCGCTCTGTGTCTAGTGAATCTGCTCACTGCCCCTGCACCTCTGGCTATACCCCAGTTCTGTATGTATAAATAAAGCAATCTTTTAAAGAAAAGAAAAATTAAGATGGCTCCGTGCTCTTTGTAGTAAAACAAAAAAGATAACAAAACAGGACTAATTCTTATTGCAAGCAAGACTTCTTTCAGAAAGAGATGCCTGCCAAAAGCCCATGACAATCTCTAAAAATGAGAATAAACTTCAAAGATGTCAATTAATTTTTAAAATCAACCATTTATAAACATCAAAGAAAATCTCTCTAGGTATTGGCATAAAACAATTTTTAATTAGACATGAACATATTTGGGATAAAGCTGAGTCATATATATGAAGAGATGTCAAATTAAAAGTTAAAAAGAAATCATTAAAATATTAAAAATAATAAAACAGATCCTTGGGGAGGTATATACAAGACTCAAAGTCTCCCTACAAAGTCTCCCTGGTGTCTTAAGTTTATACATTCTCATAATAATGTTTAAAAATAACCAACCCAACAAAATCAACAAGGGGTTCATGTTACATGCTGTGGGAAACTTGATTAATTCTCTAAAACCCCTGAGAATTTGGCAAAACTATGACTGTCCCTGTTGATTCTTACTGATTTTCCTTTTTTCTTTGAATATGTGGTTTCTGATCCAGAAGGCAGACTTTTCTGTTATCAAAGCTATGGTTTTTTTCTTTTAAATAATTTCTCACTGTTCCTCCAAAGAGAGAAAGATCGAGAATAGATGGCCCCTTGTTTTCCATTTTTAGTATTTTCACCAATGCTATTATGTGATTCTTTAGAGAAGGCTTGGACAATAGCAGTGATATCTCAACACATACATACTACACAGATCATTTCGTTCCAACTAAACCCTCCATAGAATATATATCTATAAATTTAATAGAAGCAGAATTATGCTAACTAAAAGAATGGGAGGCTATGTCCATGTTCATAATGGATCCACTTTCCCTCTATACTTACAACTAAAAGAGCATTGTAGAATCTACAAGGTTGATGTAAAATTACAGGATATCCAAGTTTCCTTTAAACATGAATATTCTATTATTTTTAACAAGCCAATTTTCCATTTTTAAATTTCATTTATATAATCATATGATCATAAAAAGTTACAACTTCTAACTCAGTCTCCCTCCACCTTTAAAATGATGAAGTTGAAGCTTACCTATGTTAAGTATCTTGTCATATAGATAGTAAATATTGGAGTGTGGGTTTGATCCCAGGTATTCTTACTCTGAAATTTAGCTTCCCATCCACTTAACCTCTAAAATAAGTCAAATCATTATTGTAGTGATCTTTTGAGTGAGTCACCGTGATAACTAAGTTTGAACAGGGGCTATCCCAGGTTTTATTGACTCTGATACATAAAATAAATTTTAAAGAAACAAACAAACATAAATAAAAATGGTGTAAATGGAAATAACTTGAGAAGAGAAAAAAACAATTATAATTTTTAAAACTGGATTTTAAAAAATTTAACAAATCCAGAAAAATAATTCAGTACTTCTTTTGACTGGTTGCCTATGTATATCTATCATATTCTCTTTTTCTCTAAAGATTTATTTATTTATGCATACAAAATCTGGGATAAGGCCAGAGCTGTGGGTGTGAGAGGTCACCAGAGACAGAGTAGGGAGCAGAACAGGCAGATATACTGAAATACACAGCTGAAGGGAGCAGTGGGAGGGTCAGGAGAGGACTGCTACATCATGTGAGTCAGCTCCCTGGCTGGGGATCGAACCTGTGTTTCAATGGTTGCAGACAGTTTCATAGTGCTATGCCACCAGGGCATCTATTAATTTCTGAAAATATTATTACTTCATCTCATATATTTCCACCACTTTGTATAACAAGTTTTGCATCACTTTTACTGAAAGGATAGAATACCCTAGTTAGCTTGGTTGATAGAATTTTAGAAATTATTCTTAATAAGCTAGATACATTTCTTTTAATTTTATAGCTGGTTATTAGTTAAATCATAAAATTCTAGAATTCCTGTCAAATGTGGGAAAATGCATACTACACTTCTTTTATATATGGGCTAGAAGATTTGGAAAACTTTCCTGCAGATGATTTCATTTATATATTTCAAAGTATGTGCCAAACCATAGCTCACATGTTTCTAGTGACAGGATGCAATATGGTTATCGCAAACTATGGTAGAGTTATGGACCTGTTTCTTCATATCCAGATGCTGTCCACTCCAGTCAGTGTGTGGCAGGATTATTCCTGAGAGCCATTCATATGCCAGCACAGCTAGCAATAATTCATTTATACAACAATGCTTAAGAACCAATATTGTATTTCCCTCTAGACCTTAGTGAAATGTATCTGTCTGTAACTCAATGTTCCTTAAACTGGTACCCCCACATGTCTAAAGTCACTTCATTGCCAGGTACTATGAAAGTAAAGGGTAAGAAAAGGAAGTGAGCAAAGACTAAACAAACTAATCTGTAAGTAGGGATTTTAAAAAAAAGAGTATAAAGAACACAGCATCATAAAATTACAAGCCTACATCAAAAGGACATAAAGAAACTGACTCAGGCTTACAATTTAGAAAATATAACAAAATGGTAGAAATGATAGTGTGGATCATTAGCCAAATACCTCGGGGGTCTGATTTCCATGGTGTATATATATCTGGGACAGATGATTTGTCTGCACAGCCACATGAGTTTCTGAAGATCCCCCAAATCTTGCTGAAATTTGACATCTTTGTGTTTGAGGATACATGCATAGTTTCAGAAATTAAACAGCTAAAATCCCTGGGTTTTAGCAAGTATGTAAAATTCAATCAAATGTTCTGTGAGCCACAGATTAATGAGTAAGAAAAATTGAGCTAAAAAGAATCAATTTAATTAAAGGAGGAATACATGTATACCCATGGGCAGACTTAAGTTTGAAAAGTAGCACTATGACAGTTAAAAATTATGTAAAACACTTAAAAATGTGACTTTCTTCCCAAATGTCATTTATTTATTCATTTTCTCCTTGTATTTCTCTACTTTCCTGAAATCTAATGTGTACTTAAAATGTTTCTTGAATCATTAATCATTAATATGCACATCACCTTCTGTCTGACTTCTCATTTGAATTGCCTAATCAGTCAAGGATGAGTGAACAGAATAACAATTGATTTTGTTTGATTATACAAATTCATATGACAAATGTTGATCATTATCAGTTTTTCTAGAAATTGGGTTTGGTCATTCATGACATTTAGACAGCAGAGTCCTAGCATGACTTGAGTTCACTTTGCTATTCTTATACACTAGTCGAAATTGAAAGATCAGAAACAGCAATTTTAAATCTTCTTTTCAAACCTGAAAAACACCTTCCATGATTAGAATATAGATTGTTTTTTTTAAATGTTACTCTCTCTTTGCTGTTTGTGGAAGACCATTCACCTTTTCTTGTGGCTCCAGAAAGTAAAATCCTACTGATATAAAATTACAGATTTTATTTCATTACTCAGGCCAGGACTGAAGAAAATTTATACTGTGCTAATAATAATTGTTAAAGGGGGCATTTAATAACACAATTTTAATAATTTAATTTGCCTATGAATTTTGATTCCAACATTTAATTTGAGAATTTTGAAATTCTTCAGGAAAGCTAGCTCATCAAAGAGAACTTCCTTAGCACCTTTCACAATTCAATCTGTTAGATCTGAGTGGTTAACAATAGTCACACACACACACACACACACACACACACACAAGGGCACTAGTAAGGTCTCAAAACACTTCAAAAGGCATTTATAATCTCACTTCCTGAACAGTCAGCAGTTGTAAACAAGATAATCAAGGATTACTAAAATACACTTAGAACTTTTATTCAAGATTTTGACATCTTTTTGTGCTTAGGCATTTGAAAGAACTGCTTTCAGAGTACAGAAGTGATGATTAGAAGGATTTCTCTGTAAAAGAAACTGACAGAGAATTTTATTGGAATTCTTAATTATTCTTAGCTTAATGACCTTGTTTCTCTTTCTGTGTTCAAAAGAATGCAATAACTACATGTCAGATTCAGAAGATAAGCCAAAGCTTCTATCTATATTTAGTACTAATGAGGTCAGATAGAAAATGTCTCTACTGCTATAGAATTTATTCATATTATTTTACAGAGTTTTATGCAATGGTTAATTTTCAGATACTAGTCTAAAAGTTAGACTTTTCTAAAAGAAAAGAAAACATAGTTTTGCCTTACACAATTTAAAAGTCAGACGGGAAGTCGGACATTAAATACTATTTATGTGTGTAACAGTGTTCGAAAAGGCAAAGCACTATGTTCCATGAAGGTAATAGAGATCCTCCCTAGTTTGGACAGTAATAGAGATCTCTTCTAGTTTAGGGGGATCAAAAAGCTTTCCTAGAGAGAGTGGTGTGCAGACACCTGAAGAAAAGTTGGGCAAAGGGAGAAAATCAGGCATAGGGAATTGAGGGTCCAAAGGTCTGGAGTGAGATATTCAGCACTGGGTGAAAGAAGAAAAGAATGATTGGAGCAGAGAGGACAATGAAGATATTACACATAAAGTGAAGCTAAAAATGATAGGCAAGGTGAAATCCTAGAGAGCATTGTAAACCATGGTAAAAATTTTAGAAATTGTTAATAACAAAATTGAAGTCATCCAAGGACTTCATTATGAGTGATAATAGCTACACATATTTTCATTTTGAAAGTTCACTCTGACTATGCAGAAGAATGGATGAGAGCATTATAAGACATGCACTGAGATAGAAGGATAGTACAACAGATTATATAATAAGCAAGTCCATCTAGCAGGTCAAAGTTTTAGAATTATTAATATGTTAATGAGTCAGGACCAGGTAAGCAAGTCCTCCTTCCCTAAGTACCACTGCTATTCTGAATATCATGATTGGAAAGCTTCTTTTGTCAGGGTGATCGACAGTAATGCCAGTTTGAAATTTTTCATTTCAGAGAAATCGGCTGTGTTTTGTGTCTTGAATTGCTGAATGTAGTTACTATATTCTGTCACTATCAAAATGCTAAGAAAAAAATGAAATGTAAGAAATACCTATTATTCTCCTCTTTAACATTATCTTTGAGAGATACAGCCTTCACTCACTAATATAAGGCAATGGAAATTAGAAACTTAAATTTTATTAGACTAACGTTTTCATCATTTGAGGGCACACTTAGCAAAACCAAAAATAGTCACAGGTATTGGATGAATAAATGATTGAGTTTTATGTATTCCTCTCTATATATATGCAAACAAATATAATTAAAATGTTGATATAATGTATGTTAATAACTATTTGTATGTAGAGACATATATATTTGAATATATGTAGAGATACCTATCTGTAGATTTGAATGTCTATTTCACTTTCTATGTACAGTTATATCCAATCTACTTATCTATCTAACTGATTTTTTTAAAAGACAATATAGAGAAAATGCTTTGGACATTCTGTGAAAAATGCATGATGTTTTTAATTAAGAACCTCAATATTTGCTTCTTATAAATTGATTTTTTTATCTGAGCATAAGTAATGCAGTTTTTTTTTTTTTCTGGGATGCAGAAAAACATCATTGGCTCAAGTTAATGTTAAGACATATTAACTAGTTTAGATAATATGGTAGATAGTACATCATCTTTCCACTTCTATATGACCTTTGTTTACTTGTTTTTACTGTAACAAATTTTGATACACATACCTTTAGTAGAAACACAAAAATACTTCTGGAGTACAGCTTACACTATATATGTCAATGATAAATTTACAGTAGGAATTTATTAAATCAATTTAAAATAGTATAGTAATTCAAGAAGAAATTTAATATAACAAATGTATAATGAATTTCAAATAGGAACATTGTGTTATGGTCCACTGATTTAAATCAGACTTAAATTTTGTATGTGTTTTATATAGAAATTCATACTATTTTTTATTTTTGGCTTTATAACTCAGATAAGGGTGATATATATATGGAGAGGTGACAGCGGGAGAAAGGGACTAAGGCATGGAATGAAGTTGGTCAGGAAGTATTTTGAAGTCCTTACAGAGAAGACAGCCATTTTGTCAGATGTGAGGGGATACCATCGTTTTCATTTCCCTGACAATTGGCGATGTTAAACAACTTTTCAAGTGTCTGTAGCCTGAGTAGAGGAACTTGATGTGAATGAGAAGAGGTCTGCCTGTGACCCTGCATATAAAGAGTAACCTCTACAACTCCCTTCTGTGTTATGCAAAACATAACATCTGCCTGTGACCACAGCTCAGGTAGCACTCACCTGCTGTGTTTACTGCCTCTAATTAGAGTTCAGAATACCTAAGCCCTTGCAACAGGAACTTCTCTCAAGGGAAGTCTCAGTATGTTAAATCACTGGGAACAGACCACAAATGCAGTTTTACACCCAGCACAGCCCCTTCTGGGTGCCACAAACCCTGAGAAAGGTTTCAGAGAGGGCTAAAACAAAGGCAGTCTTTTACAGCCAATAACTACAGACCCTAAGCAACATGCGCCCCTCATCCTCTGTGATCACAATTGCCACTGTGTTCTAGCTGCAACCCGGAAACCTCAGTTCCAAACACGCTGTGCCTACCCACACTCCTGAGAAAAGATGCTGGTCAAAGAACTCCCGATCTAGATTATACAATATCGGAGGGGATCAGTGTCATCCTGAAGCTACAGGGGAAGCGCTGACTGGGAAGCTGGTCTCCCGGGTTGTTGCAATTTACACTTCTCAATTTGAGCACCTGCAGCCTCTTAGGAAACTCGAGCTCTTGGTACTTTCTAGCAGTGACCTCTTGATTCTCTGCTCCCTGTTACAAGCACTGGGGTCCAGTTGGATGACTCTAGTCATCCAAACAGTTGGAAAGGCATAAATTTACAAAGCAACCAGTACCCAAGTATTCTGTTCAAGTAATCTAGGAGTATGTTGCACAACCTCTAATCTTAATAAAAGCCAACATAGCAACATCAAATTAACGAAACACATTGAACACAAGTCAGAAAAGCTAAAAGTGAATAGGCAATATACAACAAATAATAGAGCAAAAACCCTCTGGGAAAAATCCAAATCCAGACAAACGGGTAAATTACCTGATTTAAAGAAAAAAAAATTCTGGATTAACAAACTGACATAATTCTTGCGAGACAGCATTCAATGCAAACATGATTTACTTAAGGTGATTCTAGACTCAATTAAAAAAAAAATAAAGACTAAAAGAACATAGACATATGGTCATATTTTCTGGATGACTAAATCACAATACCAGTACTTAACAGTACTATGTATGTGTTACTATCTTAGAACCTAAAACAAATAGAAATATGTAACCCTTATATAGACAAAATTATGCCTCCTATATTTTGACGCAAATGAAAAATCTTCATGGAAAAAACTCTACAAACAAAATTTATCTAAATATTTGATTATATTTGATAGCAAAAAACCTAGAATGTTCATAAGAAGCAATAAATACTATTTTAAAAAAAGGTCAGACTAGATTTTGTGACTCATTAGTGACTCATTAGTTGTGAATACTAGGAAAAGGATCAAGAAAAAGTCTTAGAAATGAAACTCAAGGGTTTGGTTCTGTTTGTTATATGTTGATATTGAAGTTTTAGAGAGAATTGGTCCAAAGAGATTTGAAATCTCTGTGGAACTGCTATGAAAAGGAACATCAAGACTAAAAATTGGGAAAAGATGTTGGCATTATTAAAAAAATCAAAATCATTACATTTCCAGTCTTATAATTTATATGTATGTATCATTTGATTACTCACACTCTTCTAACAATCTCTAAATTTCCTTGCAATTTTAACATGTTCTGCAACAGAAAGCATTAAAAAGTTAAAAAAAAATCACTGAATTTCTACAATATGAGCCAAGGTCTACATGTTTTGCTTAATATCATCAGGAGGTACATGTTTTTGTTTGCTTTTATGAAATATTCATTTTTAACTTAGTGTCAATCTCACAAAATGAATTAAATTAGATCCATGACCCTTTAGGGTCTTACTACATAGATTGACAAGAAAATGCAAAGCTTTGTATTCAAACCATTGCAGAATGTTCAGAACAACTACACACACAGTGAACAATTCCTTTCTAAAGATATAACTGAATTATAGCATAATATTTTATTACCACAATGAAGACATGAATTGAAATATAAGTAGTGAATAAATATCTCATGTTCTTAGTTCTAAAAATGAAGAAATTAGAATAAATTAAGAGAAAATCCCACTTTAATTTTTTTTTTTGAAGATGCAGTCTATTAGATATAACTTTAGGAGAGTAAAGGTCATTTTTTTTTTTAAGATTTATTTATTTGTGCATACAGAACTGGGGCACAGGCCAGAGGCATAGTGGGTGAGAGGGTTCACCAGAGACAGAAAGGGGAGCAAAGCAGGCAGATCGACAAAATACACTGCTGAGAGGAGCAGCGGGAGGGTCAGAAGAGGTCTGCCACGCCATTCGGGTCAGCATCAGGATCAGCTCCCTGCCCGGGATGGAACTCGTGCTGCAGTGGCTGCAGAAACCTTCATATTGTGGTGCTTTAACCAGGGAGAGCCTGTAAAGGTCTTTTTTCATACGTTGATTTGTTCATAAGAATGTTTCTTAAACATGAAATTTTAATAAAATAATTTCATATGCATTAGTTGACATGCCCTTAAATTTTTCTAACCCAGAAAATATACTTCTTATTAAATTCAAAATCTCCTAGTTTTTATTAGTTTATGATCAAGGGGAAACAAATGTATATAAAATAATCATCACTTATTTTTAATTTAAACAATACTTTAACAATATGGCATCATTGTATATGTATGGCTGTTTTTTGATATAATAAAAATATACTCACTTGATTGTAATTGTAAGTTCTAGTTGGAATAATGTTGGAATAAAGTAATCTTATGTAGCACCTTAACCAGAGGAGGCCCCAATAACAAAGTCAGTGGGTAGGCAATCTGGGAAGCAGAAATACAGGTCTAAGCTAGGGACACAGCCACATCTCAGATGCTTTCAACAAGCTGTAGTACCTTCCTTGGGTTCATTAAAGCAGGGGTGTTCAAATGCCATCAGAAATGGTTCAGAAGGGCAACTTCCTGCTAATAACAGAAGGAAATGCTAGAAACCTAGCATCTGGACAGAGGCAGAACAGGTTTTGCAAGTATCCAACAATGATGCAGACATCTTGTTCTAAGCATTTTGTACATAATATCTTGGTACATTTTTTATAAAACCCACAAAATAGTCATTATTAACCCAACTACCCATTACTTTGCTATATAATTACAGCCATCTCTCAATGGACAACCTTCAACACAGGCATTTATGTTAATAATGAACATAAAGTTATGTTATGAAGCAGAAGCTTCACAGAGTAGAATCAACTTTTATTGTCATGTCCAGGATATCTGACAGTATCACAGACTGATAGTAATTATATACAAAATTATCCACTTCACCAAAAACATTTGCTAAAGGTTCATAATGGGAGGGTCACCTCTCATTCCATTCTATTCCAAATGCTGCAAGAAGCTTTGTCTCCCACTGACCCATGCTGTATTTCATTAGTTGTGACTATACTGCATTAATTAATACTGCTTTTTTCACATCCTATGAAAATTCCAAAAAGTTATATGAAGGGATTGTTTTATATTTGGCGGATTAAATTAAGGAAATATTTCTCTGCCTCATTTAAATCAACAAAAGCCACTGGTGTTTATAAATTATAGCCTGAAGGATTATGTACTGGCAAGGACTGTGGTAGGTACTAAAGGAATATAACTCTATACTGATGTGGAATTCAGCACTAACCTTTCATAACCAAATGCAAGTAAACATCCATTTAAATATGACAAGTAAAATGATCCATTCAGATCCTACTATAAACACTAAAGGTGAGGCAGCTCATTAACTACAGAAGAAAAATGTTACTAGAAATAAAAAATTCTGGCCCCACCCTGGTGGTGTAGCGGGTTAAAGCGCAGCACTGCAAGCAAGCCGCAGCTGCTTCAGTACGAGTTCGATCTCCTGCCCCAGAGGTGACCTACATGGCACAGCAGACCTGACCCACCCACAGCTCCCCTCAGCAGAGTACTTCGTCGACCTGACTTTTCTGCACCCTCTGTCTCTGGTGAATCCTCTCACCACCTCTGCACCTCTTGTCTGTACCCAAGTTCTATATGCATAAATAAATATTTAAAAAAGAAATAAAAAATTGAAATAAGTAATGGATACCATAAGCTTTTTCTTCAAATAGTGTAAAAAACAGATTTATGGCTTAATCCTGGCAAATGATAACTAGCAGATTATTAAATTTCTTAGAAAATGAGATAGTTTATTTTTGGCATAATGTAAATTTGCATAACAACGAGAAGTCTTTGTTAAGAAATGGTTCTGTTTTAGTTCCTGCTCACTCTCTTACACTCCAGAAACATACATGTAATATAACCTTTGGATTGATATCATGATCACTAACTATAAAACACTGTAAACCAATTAGCATAAGAACTAGTTTCAAAGTGAAAGGTTTTATAATATTGTACCAGAGTATCCATTATTCTGCTGTATGAACCGAGACCTCTCTATCACTGGACAAACCATCATCTTCAGTGTTTATTGATAATAAACATCATTACAGCATAAACTTTATGGATGAAATCAAACTTCCATTAGTTTCTAGTTTATCTTTGACAGCACCATATACTGGTGATAATTTTGGCCTATTGTAATCTACTTTACCAAAAAAGTTTAGAGAAATCACTATGTTTCTAGAGCCATTTTAAGGATTTTAAATATCAAAAAATTTAATCTTCTCATGAACCTACAGTGCATCCTTTTAAGAATCTCTCAGAAAAAGAGGAAATGGAGATCCACTGATGTTAATTTACCCAAGATCAAAACTGCTAAAATGCAGAGTCCAGATATGATGACAAGAAGTTTGACTCAAGAAAGAAGAATGCAGGTGCTATTTATTGAGCATCGTCTGAAGATCACACATTTACCTACACACCTTGTACACAGCAGCTTATTATGTTTCATAGGAAACCCATTAAATATGTTTCATAGCTCACTTAAAAATTAAAAACCAAAAATGTCATCAGAAGTTTATAACATGCTCATACTCTCATAAGCAATTAAGTAGTGATGACTGAATTCATCAGCCCAACTCCCAAACCCATGTTATTGTCAAGGAGAATGTATGACCACCTTTTAGTTCATTTTAACTGTAAGAGGCATATCAAATACAAAACTCACAGCATTTACTCAGTCCAGACTTTTTTTTAATGTCAAAAATCAAACTTAATGCTTTCCACAGTAAAAGAAAAAGCTGGTAAATGTGCTAGGCATGAAAATATAAAATTATTCAGACTCCAAAATATGACCAAGCCCCTGGATCTTGCAGACCCTTCTGGCAGGAAGGATAGCAGCCTTCTGTGTACAGCTACTTCAAAAAGAGGATGAAGAAGGAACGGAGGGAACATCAATACTTTTTTAATGTCAACTACCACATATTCTGTTGTATTCTGCTGAATGCAAAATAAAATCAAATGTGTCTTTTATGTAGTTATTTGTTGATGAGTACAGTCATTACGTGAGGTACTAGTGGTTGTCTTAACTTTCAAAAAGATGGTCACATTATTGCTGTTATTTCTAACCTGTGTTTTATAATTCCAGTTGACATCAAGTCAGCCCCAGAGCTAAGATTTTTCTTCCATGATATTTCACACTGTGTAAGCTACATATTTATCATAATATTATTTTCTATTATTTTCAGACTTATTAGGATACACAGATGTAGGTATAGACACACATATATACAAGATAATATTGCACAAATTATTCTGTCAGATAGACAGGCCAAAATAAAAAGCTGATTTGAAAAGAAGTAGTAGTGTCAATCAACATTAACAGAAATCATGGTACATAAATAATTGCTGACAAATCTGCAATATTAACTTTCTTACTGGAGAGGATTTAAGATACTTTTTTTCTGCTGTTATATCTGCTTCATTAAAGCTCATACATGCAGAGACTTTCTTAAGCCTTGCTATCTTAATAACTCTTCTTATAAAAGGGGCCACAGGCTCATTTAGCTCTGTGCCTTGGACTTCAAAGCAGGTGACTTTCATCAAATTCTAGTTCTTGGAATGCTTCTCTTCTCCGAATGTATGAAGAAAATAAACATAACCTCCTTTTTTCTACTTAATTTCTGACTAGAATTCTAACAGGAAATTGGATTTCTGACTCAGTTACTATAGAACACTAATGCTTCTGAATTTGAACTTTGATAGGAAAAACAAAAAGAGAATGCAAGTACCATGATTTCCTGTTTTTATTTCCATAACACAATGAAACCTTAGGCCTGACTAAAACTATGTTTGATAAGTTACATTATATTGCAACATTCTGTGCATGTATATCCATTGCAATAATAATTAAAATAACCACAAACACCCATCTATCTATGTCTCTGATTATAAGTGTCTCTTATCCTATATATTTAAAATATCACAGGACTATTTTAATTCCTAGTGGTCAAATCAAGAGGGAACTCTTCAGTATAATGTGCAAGAATGAGGGTATAGTGTTCAAAGATTCAAAAGATGTAACAGTGATTCCATTATGTTGGAAATTATTTTACATTTCCATCTAACCAAATGTAATTCATTCCATTCAGAAACCCAGAAGTTTTTCTAATTTTTTTCTTTCTAATATTACGCATCTAGTTTACAGACTCAGCTTCCCAAATATATCCAATATCTATCCCCTTTATTCCCATTACTACTGTCATGGCATCGACCAAGATCAGATCATCTCTTGCATGGTCTCCTGGTGTGCTTTCTAACTGGTTTCTCAGCCCCTATTTGTACCCCCTCCAGTATTTCTTCTAAGCTACCACCAAAGCTGCCAAATATAAATCTTTTAAATTGCTCATGGTAAAATACTTTTTGGTTTCCAATTATCTATGGGATAAAGGTCAAATTCCTTAAAGTCTAGATCACTTGAGGACAATATACCATATTTTTACCTGAAAAATTATGAAGATTTTGAGAAACAAAGACCACAAAAACAATAATTCAAAAGAACACCTGCAACCCTGTGTTTATTGCTGCACTATTTACAATAGAGAATAAGTGGAATCAACCCAAATGCTCAAAAAAGATAAACTCACGCCACTTGTGGCAACACAGATGGAACTGGAAGGAATCATACTAGTGAAATAATCCAGAAAGAGAAATAGTGGATGGTGGGTTCTCCCTTGTGGCGCAGCGGGTTAAAGCACCACTTTATGAAGCTATCTGAAGCCACTGCAGCAAAAGTTCGATCCCCAGCCAGGATGGGAGACTTCTCCTGACTTACCCACTGCTCCCCTCAGCAGTGTACTTCGTTGATCTGCCTGTTCTGCTCCCCATTCTGTCTCTGGTGAATCCTCTTACCCACC
Organism: Condylura cristata; assembly: GCF_000260355.1. Classification (NCBI taxonomy): domain Eukaryota; kingdom Metazoa; phylum Chordata; class Mammalia; order Eulipotyphla; family Talpidae; genus Condylura; species Condylura cristata. The sequence continues at coordinate 35,152,576 of NW_004567110.1, forward strand.
ACACCTCTAATCTGTACCCAGTTCTGTAAGCATAAATAATAAATATTTTAAAAAAAAAGAAAGAAAGAAAGACAAAGAAAAATACTGGATGGTTTCACTCATAGCAGGAGTGTAAGGGATCAGGAAGAGGAAAAAAACTTGTAATAAAGTAAAAATGAAAATCAACAAAACTATAAAGCAGAGATATTCTACAAGGGTGGAGAGGGAAATAAGGTCAAAACTGGGGCGGAAAGAGCATATGAAACTATGATAATAGCACTTGGGTGAACTGGTGGTGGAAAGCCCATAGGGATTACAACCAAGATGAAAAAAAAATGTATAAAATGAAGAATGACATTAAAAAAAAAGATATATTAATAAACCATGAGAAATGGGTAGCTAAAATATCTCCTTTATTACTGATGAAACTGTTTGAATACACTTGCCAAGGAGAACTCTACCACTCAGACTAGTTTCAAAATGGACAACATATTCCTCAAGTCTCTAGAAAGACTAAAGCCACTTTTATTTACATGTATCACTTTTATACATATTTCACTCCTCCATAAAAATGAAAACAGAAAGATAAGGTTACATTGCTTTTTTCCTGCATACACTCTAATGAGTTTCACTCTTTTGTCAGAAGCTTCCCTGACAACCATATTTACACAACTACTCAATTTCCTCCTTTAATTCACTAGTTGATATAAAAATTAATTTGCATTGAACTACAGAAGTTTACAGGTTAATAAGTTTAATAGACTCAAAAAGTTTTAGAATTTAACTTACATTTAAAAAAAAAAGGTTTATTTATTTATTTATTTATTCATACAGAACTGGGGTGCAGAGGTGCAGGTGTGGTGAGAGGATTCACCAGAGACAGAGTGGGGAACAGAACAGGCCAACTGACTAAGTCCACAGAAGAGGGGAGCAGTAAGTGGGACAGAAGAGGTCTGCCGCGCCATGTGGTCACCTCCAGGGTGGGGATCGAACTTATGCTGAAGTAGCTTTAGCTTCTTAGTGCTATGCTTTAACCTGCTGCACCACTAGGGAGGGCCCTGACTTACTTGTTATTAATTTTTTAAAAAATAACATCTACTGGACCCATAAGAGGTAAGGATCTTAATTACAGTTGTGTGTCTTTTATGTTTGAATCCCCAAATCAGGAAACTATCAGTCACAGGAAGTGCTGAACTAGAGCCAGTGTCCCATCTAGAGAAGGTGTTCCTAGCTAACAGCATACTTAAAAGACCAGGGATATTTTTTTCTAGGAGTTTCAGTTCCAGGTCTTATATTTAAGTCATTAATCTACTTTGAGTTCATTTCTGTGAATCGTTTAAGATAAGGGTTCAATTTCATTCTTTTGTCTGCAGATAATTGTTTCCAAGCATCATTTGTTTAAGGGGCTATCTTTCTCCACTGTGCATGCTTGACATTATTAAGGAATCAGGTAACCTTATATGCATGAGTTTATTTTGGACTCTCTATTCTATTGGTCTATATGGCTGACTTTATGCCAGACTTTACATTTAGCAATGGTTGCATGGATATAATACCAAAGAACAAGAAACAAAATGGAAAACAGGCATGAAAAACCACCTCAAACTAAAAATAAATAAAAAAACAAAATTACAAAGCACAGGAACTGACAAAAAAAAAAAAACCATCTATAGAATCGGGGGAAACTATGTTATCTGAGAAAGGGTTAGTGTTCAGAATATATAATAACTCTAATTCAAAGGCAAAAAAAAATCCAAATAACACATTTTTTTTACAAGAAGGGGAGGACACAAATAGCTCTTTAAAGAAGAAATGTATATGCCCAAAAGGCTTATGAAATATGTTCCATATCACTAATCAACCAGAAAGTGCAATCAAATCACAATGACATGCCCCATAACACTGTAGAACGGCTATCATCAAGTCAAGAAATAAGTAGTTTTAGAAAGGATATGGAGAAAAAATAACCTTTGTATGCCTTTGATGGGAATATAAATTTGGTTGAAATGATAGAAGACAATTCGGACCTCCCTTAAAAAATTTAAAAATTAAAATTACCATGTGATCTAACAATTCAACTTCCAGGTATCAAATAAATATGTACATCTATACTATTCCATCATTATTTACAATAGCTAAGATACAGAAAACCCTAACAGCCTAATTATATGGAATATAGAAGCGTCCCTGGTGGTGCAGTGTTAGTTAAAGACACCACACTATCAAGATATTGCCAGTGACTGCAGCATGGATGGATCCATCACCAGCCAAGGAGCTGAGCCACATGGTGCAGCAGACCTCTCCTGCCTCTCCCACTGTTCCCCTTAGCAATGGATCTCAGTTGACCTACCTATTCTGCTCCTCCCTCTGTCTCTGGTGAATCCTCTCACACCTACCCACATACCTCTGGCCTACACTCCAGTTCTTATACATATAAATAAATCAATCTTAAAAAAAAAAGAAAAGGAGCAGAATAGACATGGAATTTCTATGTACATGTTTACACACAAATGGTATCATATTATTTGGCCATAGAAAGAAGGAAATACTGCTATTTATGAGTAACAAAGAATCTTAAAGATAGCAGGGAAATAAGGACAAATATTGCATGATATCACTTACATCAGATACCTAAAATAGTCATACACATTGCTTAATCCATACCTAGTCCAGTAGGTGAGCAATGAGTACTTACTGAACAAACAAGCTATTAGTTATGTTTCATACCCTGACTCCAGAAACCAGTCCATTTGGAATTTTATGACATTATTTAATCAATATCCCCACTGCACTGTCTGCTTTTAAGTAAGGAAGTAGGTACATGTTTTACTTTTGCTTTTCTTTTATCTACCCCCAATGTTCCATCCATGACTTGTTACAAACATACTAGGACATCACTTACAAATCAGTCCCTACCTCCTCTTATCATACAGCCATCTTTCTTCAAACATTGTAACTTAAAAGTCCCTCAGGTTAACTAAAACATACAAAAGGCTGAGAAACTGTAAGGGTTTGTTTCTGCTGACATTGAAATAGTGGGTCACACTATATCTAGAAAATTCATGTGGAAATGACAGTCTAATATATTTCTTTAGAGAGCAAAACAATTACAGATAAGCAATTTTCTTTCCAAGAGTCTAGTAAAGTGCCTTGCACATCACCTTTCAATATTTTATATTGTCGTGAATAACTACTCATTTTCTATCTAATTAGAGAAGCCATCAACAAGTTGAAGGGTAAATAGATAACCAGTCAAAGAAAAAACATATGTGAGCATCTAACCCCAAAGCACTGTTTCTCAAGATGGATCTCATTCAGGAATGCATGGCACATCCTTCCCAACAAATGTGAAGGAAATCATATTAATATGACTATTTCCCTTGCATTTATCATTATTTATCAGAAATTATTGCTATTACATTAAATAAGGAAAGTGATTAGCTTAAGAGCCTTCAAAGAGGTGAAAATAAGGCACAATTTATTAAACTACAATCATTTCCCCAAAGCAAAAGTTAGTATTTCATTTAATTATAAAAACTTTTCTTTCAATTATTAATATTTCCATCTGTTGTAAAAACTAATTTGTGTTTACTATAGAAAGTTTGCAGAATAAAAAAATATATAAAATACCATCATAGAAATACTAGAAGCATGCGAGAGTGGAATCATATAAAAGCCTTCAAAACTTGTTAGAATATAGGTAGCTCAGTGTGGAGGAGGGCTAGGAACTACCCTTGACAAAGAACATCAGTTTGATGTATACAAAGTTGTAAATTAAGAGAAATGGTGGTTCTCACCATTTTTTTTTTTAAAGATTTTTATTTATTCGTACAGAACTGGGGCACAGGCCAGAGATGCGGAGGGTGAGAGGGTTCACCAGAGACAGAGCGGGGAGCAGAACAGGCAGATCGACGGAAGTACACTGCTGAGGGGAGCAGCGGGCGGGTCAGGAGAGGTCTGCCACGCCATGTGGTCGCCTCCGGGGCAGGCGGGGATCGAACTCATGCGGAAGTGGCTTCAGTCTCTCAGTGCAGTGCCTCAACCCGCTGCGCCACCAGGGAGGGCCCTGGTTCTCACCATTTTTAAAATGTTTCTTCAGCCACATTTTTTAACTAAGTCCTAATATATCTTTATCCTATACCCAATTATGACTGCAAATTCCAGATACTCCCCACATTGGTCTTCCCAGCATATAAATTCGGCTTTCTGTAAAAATAAATATGATAGTGCCAACCCTCATGAAAAACACATTTAAAATCTCTCTATTGTAAACATGTTGACATATTTACTTAGATCTTTTATATTCTAGCATTGACTTCTATAGCTTCATTTTGAGAACTTAAGGAAAATTAAAACAGTATTAGAAATAATTACTGTTATAGTAACAACTATTACTATAAAATGATTATCTAAAAACTTAAAAACTGAGAGCTTTAAATTTTGTTCAAAAATAAAATTGGATGAAAATTTACAGTCATAAAAAGTAGAAAGACCAAAATATTTTACAACCCAAGTTACCCACTAGCAACATATATATAGTCATTTAAAATCTCTGCTGATATGTATTTACATAGAATAAATTAACAAGTGTGTTTAATTTGCAAGGAGTAAAATCAAACTTACAAATGCACAATAAACCAATTAGGTATTTCCTTATCTTAGCATTCACTGTCCTATCCTCATACTTGGTAATTATCCAAAGAAAATATCAGGATAGACCAAAGTGGTTGAAGAGCTATACACTGGGCAAATAGGACTATGATAGATACAAAAAATATATATTCCCTTTCCTTGTTTTAATTTGTGAAACTTAACACCTTACTATGGCAAAAATTATTGTGCCATCCCTCAAATTCACATGTTGGAATTCTAACACCCAGTATATTGGTGTTAGAAATTAAGGTCTTTGGGAAATGCTTAAATCATAAGGTTGGCAACTTCTTGAATGGGATTTGTGGGATCTTCCATAAGAGATTTTTTAAAGGAGCTCAAGTCTCTCTAGCCATGTTCACCATAAGAAGAAATGACAATTCTTCAACACAGATTGAGACCTTATCAGCCACCATGGCACCCAGACCTCAGAATTCCAGCCCTCAGAACTGAGAGAACCAAATGTTTTTTATTTATGGGCCACACAATCTGTTGTTTATGAGTCACCACATGGCAGTTAATATGGGCCTGGTTTGACGATGGAAATGAGAAGTTGTCCTCATAAATTATGGTTAGAAACATTCCCTTCTCTTCAAATTCTTTGAAAGAGTTTGAGAAGAATAAACATTAGATCTTCTTTAAAAGCTTGGTAAAAATCACTAATGATGCCATGTGGTCACTTTCATTTGGGGGATGCCAGCTTTGTTTTTGGGAAGCATTTCATTACTACTACTATTTCAATTTCCTTGTTTGTGATCTGTCCATGTTTTCTTTCCCTTTTTTTAGTGTGATTATTATTCTCTCTCCTCTCTGAAGTCAGTGAGTTTATCTTAAATGCTAACAACACAAATACCTACAATATTTTTAGTAGCAAAAACAAAATGTCCTACCTAAGTACAAGAAGAAAAAAAAATCTGCTTTTAGATTTCTGAATATGGTGCTTCGGTTGTGGACAGAGTGTTGACCACCATTAGTTCAAAGCATACTAGATATTCTATAGAACTGCATTCCAGCCTTGGCATTTGCATCTCCTAGCTGTGGTGGCTGGGAATGGTAAGAAAATATAATGGGTCCTGATTCCTTTTGCAATGAAATGAATTATTTGTTCAGATAGCTAGATTGTTTTAATTTCATTTGTGGCACAATCTAGATAACTAGATTGCCTCAATTTTTATGACTGAAACTCATCTCCAGTGGTCAGTAAATAGATTATTATAACATATTATTATATATTATAATAATGTATTATATATTACATATATAGATATATTATTATAACTTCACTGGAGTACTACCTAGATTGCAGAAACTTCTGAACATGTTCAATTGCTTAGTTTTCTCTTTTGTACTAAAGTCTAAATTGTCTGAGTCACCAAGGTTGCTGGCCACAATATTTTTGAGTCATTCTAGACCCTTCTTCATCAGGAGCTGAGGAGAAATTTGGCAGTATGTGACTCACAACATCTTGGTGAGCTGGCTGTCAAAATTCCCCACAGGGAACCTGTGGGCTATGAAGAGCACAATATGTTAGTCTATTCCAGATTCTAGATTAGTTCTCCTCCTTGACTGCCATAGAACATTCTGAGTTCAAGTCTAATTCTGCCTATATCTAGTTATGAGTTAGAAAAGTTATTAACCTATCTGATTCTGTTCTATAAAATAAATGACAATGAACTTATTTTAAAATATTACCGTGGGCAATAACCAAATTTAAATGTATAATTATGTACACATTTTTATTCACAAAGTGCAATAAGAATCATTTCAAATTAACATAATCACATCACCTCTAAGGCAAGAAAATTGGGAAAAATGTAAATATCTATATAATAAAGACTACTAGCTAACATAAAACCAGAGTGTAAGAAAAAAAAGATTAAGTCCTGATAAAGTTGAAAGTAAAAATTATTACTAATTTAAATGAAGATAATTTATAAAAACACTATTCATTAAATAAAATATTTTTTTGCATTGCTTTCTCAAATGTT